>NW_013952542.1:667431-673962 GCF_001266775.1 Austrofundulus limnaeus
AAAAAAAACATTATTTTTCAGGAAATGCCATCACAGTCAAAATTAAATTAAAATGTAAAATATTTGTGTTTGCAATGTCTTATGTCTATTCAGGGCTATTCTACCGGTGGCCGTGGGCCGTATGGTGACTTCAGTCTGGCACACCACTGAAAAAAGAATACTATTTATTTATTAATGTTGGTTTTGGCTATCAGGGCATTTTGTACAAGTAGGAGTACTTATAAAAATGCTGGTATCAGTAGGTATTGGGACACAACTATAAAAAAACACATGGCATACTAGTATTGTACCAATGACATTAATTACATGTAAAAATATAAAAGATGAATGTCAAAAAGTCATAACCAGAAAGGTACAAAAAGTTCAAATTCTCTATATTTTTATTTTTATTGGTGGCTAATTTAAAGKCTGGACTAATAATCAAATACTGATTAAATTGTTTGTTATAGGCAGAGACCAGATTCAAATAACACAACAGCGTTTGATGTTGCACAATTTTAAGGCAGGAATGTTAAATTTTAATCTAGAATGAGCATTTAATTTAATTTCTGGACCATTTGTTCTGTTTTCTCAATGTCAGCTAATTTCTCAGGCCTCAGCAGAGGATTTGCTGTGTGATGCACATTGTTTATCACGTCTGCATATGCATCTTTTGCCTCACTTTTGTTTTTAATTACAGCAAAAACGCACTGAAGCACAGATGACACCATTTCCTGCCCAGTGGCACCATCTGGCTGTGGAGAATTCCCTTAATTCTCCTCCTGATCCTTCCTGCGTACCTCTTTGCTCATTTCTCCCACCGCTTTTGGTGGGGAGATGCCCAAGCTTTGGTCATTTCTCAGGCTTTTTACAAACATCCTAAGACAGCAGTCACAGTGTGGTTCTGCATCTATCTCTCCCCTCTCTTCGCCTTCTTGTCTGTCTTCCACATAGTTTCACTGCTTGCCTCTCTCCCTGAGCATTCCTCCCCTCCACCTCCATCTCTGTTTGTCGCTGACAGCTCCACTCCTGGGGAGCACTGAGGGGCGAGAGAAAACAAAGATTTGGTTCAGTGGCTCTTATCTTGATTTTCCGCAGATTGGATGGGAGATTAGGAGGAGCATTTATTCATATGCCACACAATCGCTTCCCCCTGCAAATGCAAAAAAAAWCCCTGACTGCAGACCACAGGGGTAGCAAGCTATCAGCACAAATGTGCCATCTGTGACAAGGCGTCTCTCTGTTTTGTACCTAAAACCGTGATTTGTCTGGGAACACAGTGTACCGAACAGAGATTCCAGAGGAAAAAAAAAGCTGATGTAAAAATGCAAGACTGGGGGAAAAGTGAAACAAAGACACAATGAGGTGTATACAATCCTAAAGTAAAGTACCACCTGAAAAGATAAATCAAAAGTTAACTGTGCAGTAACATCTTGTAAATCCAACTATTCTGTTTCATTGCGTACAATTTCACTTGGAGTATTGTAAATGGGAAAATATGTGGCAGCTGAGAGCCTCAAAGACAAATGAACAAAGTTTGGAAGGATGTAGAAGCCGGAACTGCCTTTGAGAGCGCGCCATACTGAGAAGATGAACTTGGACTAAAGTGAGCTCAGCAGTCATCTGGAGCTTTAAGACAGTGAAGACAGGAAAGAAACCATTGTGACAAACGGGAATACCCAGTCTCAGAGAGATGGATGGAAAATTGGGACACTTTGTCAGTACATAAAATTGGATTGGTAGATATACATTTCAGGGGAGAAGCATCTTGGTGTTTTGTCTTGCTTTCAGGCGGTCAAAGCGGCTGATGTTTGAGTGTTTTGAGGTCCCCACATAACAGACAGCTGTGGGCCAGATCTGGTGTCAAGCTGGCACAGCTGACATGACAAGTGGTTTGTTAAGTGAATGTGGGCCAGGTGTGGCAACGATGGTGCTAGTTTTAAGATGGCATGCCACAAATGGATTGTTGTAGTTAGGTTTATGTGTCCAAAATCTATCAAAGCCATATCTGGCCCAGGTTAGTTTGTTTTTTGTCGTGCTGGCCCATGCATGGACCACCTCTGACAAACTGCATCTGGGCTACCAAAGCACCATAATTCATTGTTATATTTTGGGTTGAATGTAAATGCATTGTGTGGGCCAGAACTGGGCCAGACAAATTTTGATATGTTGGTAGATTCTTAGACATTAAATGTGGAAATCCTAAATGTTTTTAAATTGATGTTTGAGGTCAAACATCAGTGATCTCAGTGGGCTTATGATGAGTGTAACCTCAGTTTAGCACTGTGATACCAAAAAGAAGCAATATTCTCTTATGCTATTTAGTAAACMATGTTGTTGGGTCAAATTCACAATCCAGTCCTTTCCCTTATTCAAATCATTTACATAGTTTGATTTCCTTCACTGTAATAAAATGTATAATCAATTTTACAAATTATCCAGAGTTTAATAAATCTTATAATAAAATTTACAATCCAGTCCACAGTTAGAGAACCATACGGTAGAATTTTAATCAGTTTCCTTAGTTTGATCCTCTCAATGGTTCGATTTACTCTACCTTCATTCATTGTGGTAAACAGTCAGGGCTGGCTCATTTGTGTGGTGCTGGCCCATGCTTGGCCCATTTCTAGCAAACCACATCTGGGCCACCTAAGGGCTGTCATTCTTTGCCGTATCGACAACAAATGTTGGTGAATTGTGTGGGCCAGAAATGGGCCAAACAAATTTCACCATATGGGTTGGTCTAACCTTTGGATGACATTAAAACCATCGTCTCTAACATCACTAAAATTACATAGAATATTTTCGCATTAGACATTCGAGTCATTTGTTAAAACAGTTAAATTATACATACGTATTTTGTATAATTTTTAAGAATTTTTGTTTACAGCTTATTTTAGACATTTCTGGGTACTTGTTCAATTTGATTGAACTAAGATTTTAGTTTTATTTTTGTTTTTTTTTACAAGTTTGTTTAAAAGTTATTGGTCCTGAAAGTGAGGATTTGTCAAACTTACCTAACTAAATTCCGTGATTAATTTACTTGTGTTCATTAAAAGGATGCCTGATAGCAAATCCGTGAGCACTTGGATAAACGGAGTTCCCCGACCTCTAATTTTATTTCAACACCTGGCACTTGGCTGGCTCAGTAGAGGGACGTGCCATCTTACAAGCCATTGATTACATCTAAGCAGCAGACATTACATTCATATTTTCTGAAAGAACATACAAAAATGTAACTTAAAACTTCCCCGACTGGCAAGAAAACCACCTCTAGACAATTTGTTCCTTCTCTTTGTGGGCAAAAGAAGAGGTGAGGATTCAGGCACACTCATCAGCCTCTCCTTCATCTCTCTGACTGAACGTCTGCTTTGATTTTACATTTTGGAGGATCCTTTCACATCCTTAAGAGCTGGAAAATACCAAAGCCCTGATGGGCAAGATTACAGCAATAAAGTCACATCGTGTAACACTGACAATATAACTTCCTGTTCAAAGGTGAAAGGGTATGAAAGAGGCAAGATTTTGAGTCAAAAGGTATGTGACAAAATGTATTTGAATTGATTTATTGCATTTTGTTCACACTGGTGCTGTGACAGAGTGGCTGTTTTTTGATCCATCTCATTAGCACAAACTGAAATTTCTAAGCATCTTGACCGACTCAAATGAATTGAATCACTTTAGTGAGAGACTGAGATTAACAGTAGTCCATAAAATCAACTGACTTTACTACCTCTAGGGTTGGGATATATTGGGATAAAAATGAATCATGATAAATTGTGGTATTTAGTTGATAATACTTAATAGAAAAAAACAATTAATAGATGACATTTGCATGTTTTTAACTGTAAATTAGACCTGCATTCTAAAATTATACTTACAAATTATCAGGCAAACTAACTTCTTCCTTTTAACAGGTTCAAATAGTAAGCTTTGAGTTGAAACCAACCTTTTCCACAATGTGGAGTGGCAGCATATCTCTAGTAACCTAACATGCCACAGCTCACCTTGAGTTATCTCCTTCCAGTACTTACTTTGCCATGCGTTATTCTTTTTTTCTCCTTCCGGTGCCTACTTTGTCACTTGTCAGGGACAGACTGACAGTGCATTGTGAATTCTCGAGTGAATGTATTTCCAAAATTTGTAGGAGGAGAATTTGCCGTAGCTACTGTATGTTGTGGTATGCATTTTCTGACTTTCCTTGTACTCCATTTTATGGTGTTGTTTCGGGTGATTAAACAAGTTTGTAGTGTTAGGGTTAGATGCTCCTCGACACCTTCCACCATTGTTTTTATATTATGGGCTCAAGTGCTCTTGATTTGTTGCACACAAAAATACATTATTGTCATGTGGCTGTAATCGCAGTAATTACAAAGTGGCAAATATGATTTGTTAACAGTTTTTCTGATTGATTGATCGGTCGGTCGGTCGGTCGGTCGGTCGGTCGGTTGGTTGATTGATTGATTGATTGATTGATTGCACTCAATACAATTTTGCCCAACCCTAGCTCTAATTAATTAGGCTATTATGTTGCCATTCAAACTTTGAGAGCAACTCATGGTTTTGTGATGACAGAAGGAGTATCCCACGAACTGCTGGCTTGGCTGGTGGTTTGTCAATCGAATGTGGACTAGGTCTGGCAATGATGGCACTGTTTTTAGCATAGCACGCCACGACTGGCCCGGTTGTGGTTTGGTTTATGTGATGTTAGCCTATGCATGGACAACCTCTGTCAAACCACATCTGGGCTACCAAAAAGTCTTCTTTGAGGTCTCTGGGCCGAGTGGTTAGTGCCTCAGGTGGGTCAGACAAATTTCGCTATGTGGGATGTTTATTATAYATAAACCCATTAAAGCAAAGTGCTCCTTATCTTACAAGGTTTCTCTTTAGATTGCTTTTGTAGAAATTCAGTCTACAGTCATCCATTCTGGACCAACATCAAAGCTCAAAACGTTTTTCCTACCATGTCAGTCCACTGCATGTCCTAGAGTCCTTGTCACTGACTTGTACRACTACCTCCACTATGACACATGGATCTTACTTCTTCCACATCTAAGGGATATCTTAACTGTCAACTAATAGTCAGTTTGTAAAGGGACATGGGCAGTTCAATACAGAAATAAGTAATTAAGTATATTTGCCATCCTTTTCATCCCAGCAGCTACCCTACCGTGTTCTTGGGAGGCACACACCGCATGGTATCTTCCCTATAAGAGCCAAAAATTGCTTTAAAAAAGCACTAGAAAGCTTAATGAAGCACATTCTATGTTAATCTTTGGATTGTTCCTGGGATTATAGACAGTTGGAAGACAAACATTTTCATGGATACGAAAAAAATGATAATGCTAAACTTGCTGTAACTACTATCAGTGTTTTCATTGTCTTWCACAACAACAAAAGTTTACACTTTTAAATGAACTTTCAAGGCTGGCTGACTTCCCTGCAGTATTTTGTTATGCACATCAAAATGCATCCAACTTATTATGTCCCATAGGTCCTGAGTAGTGATGTCAAATTAGGAGCACAATATATTTGAGATTGAAGATCAGATTGTGCATGCCTTTCACGTAACCATAAATTCAAATCAAAAAACAATTCTGTGAGACAACAATGGATTATTTATTTTATCGATTTCTACCCAAATGCCCTGAAGCTTCCWAAACTTTCCTTCAGCACTTCATCACTTGAGGAACAATCCACACTCCATCCCCACATTTAATTTCTTTTTTTTTTTTTTTTTTTTTGATAAATGAGAAAATGTTTACCAATATAAAGTTTTTTCTGGGAAAAAAACTATCTTTTTCAAAACTTGTTTTTTATACCAATTATAGTAACTATTTAAGCACACAATCAATGTAAAATCCAAGGCCACAGATTGATAAATGAAACAGGCTTCTGTGTCACCTAAAACTCTCCATATGTCCTACCCTAAATGTGCATCCTGTTTCTAAAAAAGCTACATTTTGGAAACTGTTTTGAAAGAGGTCTATTTCTAACCAAAAACAAATTAACAGGCACAAACACAGCAGAAAATAATTTTTCCWGACATCCAGAGTACTGGACAAAGGGCCTGAATCTAAAGCACGTAGCTATAAGGGGGTGCTGTTTGTTTTATCGCTTGCATCAGTACAAACCCGTTTGTCTCATATCTCCGTACTGCCCTTTTTGCTTAGTACAGCAAATCTGACCTTGATACTCGCTCCGCTTGGCACTGAGATGACAACCCTGTCTAATCACACTGAGCCATGCTTCAGCTCTAGCAGGATTTGGCWCTCCAGCCCTTTGACAATTTTTTGACTCTGCTTGGCTTGTCTGCGACCCAATAACTAAATACCAGCACATGCTGCCATCAGTAGCACTAAATGCCAATTACATGCTCTCCCCCAGAATTTACTGGCAGTTAAGTGGGATTGGAAAAAGTTGATTTTGTTACAAATGCAACTGATTTATTCTACGTTGTTTAGAACGTGGTGACAATAAAGTGGATACTTAAAGGCACAGTGTGTAGGATTTTGTCAATTCTTTTAGCCGAAATTGAGATAATCACTAATG
>NW_013952542.1:674291-675898 GCF_001266775.1 Austrofundulus limnaeus
TTGAAACATCACTAGCCCTGAAGCTGCTGGTAGACATCGCGGTTGGAATTATCAAAGGTTTTTGACACCTGAGAGCACTGTGGCAATTCCTTTGTGTTTGGAAGGGGGTGGGGGGAGGACCAGGGAGGATGATTCAACCACTAGATGTCGCTGAAAACAACAAATCCCACACACTGTGCCTTTAAAATTTAGAGACTGAAACTGTGCTATTACTTTATAAGAATGAACTGTGTAACTGATTAGAGGGGTATTATTTTACATCCCTTTGATTTTTAATATAAAGCAATTATCATGGTCTTTGCAGAGGGGTTCTGTAGAAAACAGTTGYTTTATGGGTGGCTGTGGTGCAGTGGTAGATCAATCGACATGGGACCAGAAAGAAACAAGGTTTGATTCCCTGCCGTACCCACATGCCGTGGTGTCTATGAGCAAGACACCTTWTCYCTAACTGTTCCCAGGACACCTGTCATGGCTGCTCCAATTTGGTGTGATGTGTCAAATGCATGGGAACATGCGCTGATGACAGCACATTTAATTTCACATTTTACTCTTATTTACATTTTTAAACATTTTTTGCAAATGCAAAAAGCACTGGCAGCAATCAGCTGTAGCAGTTTCAGTGCAGACTGGGGTATTTCTGGCAAAAGTATTATAATATTTTAGCTGAAATAACCATGTAATATGAGTAATGTGAACTATCAGTGTTGAAAGTAGCTGTTGGGCAGATCATTGTGACGTCATCACTAGACACAAAACATTGCTGGTGAGCAGAAARACCACATGCGTCACAATGTCCTGATGCATCTCAGTAATCCAAGTAGAAAAATCAACAAGAAAAAATAAGTAGGTCCTCTGGAAGAGTTCTTCTTTAGTGAAATGTCTCCTCCAAGATACTTCTTCGGTCTGAGGAGTTTCAGGTGAACTCAACCTTATAAGCAGTGCCTCCACATGGTGGACAAACAAGTTAGTCACATGCAAAAGAGGGCCATCAGCCTAACAATACGTCGTTAATGCCTTGATTGGCTCTATTGTTCATAGAGGGTCATGTGCCCCATCACCTGACTATCATTGGGGCCCTAATTCACACCTTTTGCTCACAGGAGGCTGAGTCATACTTGCAATAACAGCGTTGTAGGAGGGGAACAGCTTGACACGAAGGCCTCCACCTCTGTTTAATGGTGGACGGTTCTGTAGAAAGCTTATTAACAGTTCTTGTCCAACTTGTCTTAGATTGATCACTGTGTTTGTGCCAGGGAACTGGATCTTTGGGGTGAACCAATCTTTGCCTTCAAACCAACGGATGATAAAAGATCAGTTATACATCCAGGAAACAAAGCAGCCACTGTTCAAAAGAATGAGCCAGTACCGATGAGCAACATCATCAGGCCAGGACTCTGCAGTTTACACTCATCTACAGGCCGAGTCTCTGCAGTTTACACTCATCTACAGGCCGAGTCTCTGCAGTTTACACTCATCTACAGGCCAAGACTCTGCAGTTTACACTCATCTACAGGCCAAGACTCTGCAGTTTACACTCATCTACAGGCCAATACTCTGCAGTTTACACTCATCTACAGGCGAATACTCTGCAGTTTACACTCATCTAC
>NW_013952542.1:676488-680027 GCF_001266775.1 Austrofundulus limnaeus
GTCTGGATGACTTGAGTGTTAATTTGCAATGTTGGAAAAAGTATAGGGACATTGAAAGAGAGGGTGCGTCCCAAYTTTTGACTGCTAGTATAGGGCTAAAAGAGGAAATAGAGAAGTTGTGGCGACTCAAGGCCACAGTGGCATCAGTGGTGTTCGGAGCACTCTGACAGATCAGGAGTAACCTCTGAGATCTCTGTCCAGAGGAGCGTAGTCCTGGGATCAGATAAGATTCTGTGCAGAACCCTTAAGCATACAGGTCTTTGGTACAGGACTGAGCTTGAAGTGAAGCAGAACTAMCCAAGTGGAAGAGTAGGGYGAGCTCAGTGCWTTTTTTWAAACATATAATTATTTGWACAAATGTTTAAAAGATGCTATATTTTTTCTAAATGACTAACATTTGCTTCTTAAAATGTTTCACTTGTTAATATTTTGTGGCTAAGATCCATCAATGTAAAATACGATAATTATTTTTTGTTCAAAAACTGCATCTAAAAAGCAAAGCAGTCTTTTACKTGGTAAAACAAATAAAAGGAACATCAGTTCTAATTTTCTGTCCTGAATGAAGATAAATGCTCTTCATCATTTTGTCTTTTTTTAAAAAACAAGAATTAATGGTTTTTATTTAAATAATTGTTTATCTCTGTGTAGCTTGCCTCACTTCGCAGCTTTTAAACTCCGAAGTGCAAAGATGTGTCAGGTGATTTTACTGATGTTTTCTTCTWGAGTAATTTGAAAGGAAACGCTTCTCAGTGGCGTTATATTAACCCACTCAGTTCCCGTCTTTTTCTTGTTTTTCCTGCGTAATTACTGACTTTTTTTAAATCTTCTTTTGAAGAAAAGGTAAAGAAAAAAAAACATCCCCCAATTTAGTTCATGTTTCCCCACCCGCTAATAGTCGACTTTTAATCTCCCTCAGTTTGGAGTGTGGCAGTTCAGGGGTCACTGAATTTGATTAAAGAGTCCGCCAAAACTAGTTTTTAATTGATGCTGTTTGCAGTTTTCTCTTCTTCATTAACAACAGCACACAATCAAAATTTAATTGCAACAAAGTCRAGATAGTCCAAGAGATGCAAAATACCACCTGTAACATGCTAGCATGTGAAGCATCCATATTTACTTCTGGGAATGGTTGCTGTGTCTCATTTAAGGGGTTGCAGTCCACATAGAACCCACCCTTCAAAGTCCRGGTAGGTTGAATCTAACAGCTGTTAAGAGGTGGTCTTGTCTTTGTACAACATGTTTGCATGGCCACGTAATACCCCATAAACATTCTGTTTTATATCACATCACCKATGCATACCTAAAACTTCAAATCCATTAGAACTTGTGTTTACACGTTTTTTTTTCAAGGGAGCATTATAATGCCGCACGTAAATAAACAAAACATGTTCATAATTTATGATTAGCTCCAGCATCAATTTGTTTAATTGCATGTTATTTAATGTTACTTGCAGGATAAATTTCCTCACCTAAGTTGCTTAACACATTTAAAAACATTCAATATGTGATAAATTTCCAAACTCCATGATTTATTTATTTATTTAGTTAGTTTAGTTTGTTGATGGCACGACGAAGCTAACCAGGATGATTTCGTTCTGCGACAAGCATCAATGCTAGCCACTGCTAACTCTTCTGACACTGCTGAAGATGGTATTTAAAATCTAACTTCAAAATGTTTTAATTATAAACAATTTAGATGGTACCGTTGGTCCGGCAGTTTGAAGCTCAGACAGTGGCTGMAACTGTAACAGTGACGTCTTGTTGGGAAGTGTTATCTGCGTTCGAGTTAGCGATTGCTAGTGTCTCAGGATGATGACGTCATAAGAGCTGCGCGCCAACAGCAAAGGCTGCGTTACATTCCGACACACTTAAATGTACATTTAACATTTAGATTTAGGATTTCATATTTAAAAACTATTTTTAACATTTCAACTGAACATTTAATGAAAAATAGCAAAATGTAAGAACAGTGAGATAAATAGCAATAAAATGTTAGTGGAAAATTCTTAACAGAAACTGAGCTAAATAATGAGAATGTGTGACTGTTTTTTTACTTTTTATTTTACACTTGTCACTCCATAGATTTGTGTGCTATTTACAAGAAGACAAAGCCACAGCATTAAAGCCAAGTTCATAATAAACATAAGCGATGCAGAAAGGGTGATAAACAGCTTCCACTAATGGCGGTAAAAGTGTTAACATGAGTCTGAGTGTGCTTTATGACTCTTTACTAACAAGCAGATTATTTTCACAAGTTGAACAATGGTGTCAAATCGCTTGGGATGAACCCCCCTTCTTCTTCGAGTGGCTGGATTACTTTAAGCTGATTTTCCATCATTTACCCTCACCGAGTGGAAAAAGCCCAATCCGGATTTGCCTTCCTAACTCCCTCTCCTTATCTTGTTCGCCTCACATCACTGTTGTCCTCAGAACAAATATAAGTTATGTCTGCAAGTCTGATGTTGGAAACGGGTTGGTTATGAAGTCGGCAAATTAGCACTGTAGGTCAAAGGCATCCGTTTGTAAGGCTTTGAAAGCACGCAGTTTTTTATGTAAAAAAGAAAAACTTGCGACTTTTCAGAAATGACATGCCGTAACTGTGGAGCATTTCCATATTTTTACATCCTGTTTAACATCTCCAAGAGGACAGCTGGTGATCCCCATTATTTTCTTGCTGAGTGGATTTTCCTCAGAATCCACAACCAAACTCACACATGTGCTAATAAGACAGATGACACTGCCGTTTCCGAGGGACTTGTAATGAAAATGGAATAGCAGCTTCACACAATCACAACCACCCACAGACTACAGTCTGAAAATAATATAAAATACAGTATCCTATTTAAATGCTGAGCTCCACGTTGTTCAAGTGGTTACAACAGCTTTGTCAGGAAGCTGGTAACATGGTGTCAGAAAATCAGGAAGTTACTTCAGTCCAAACAATTCAGTTGTATTGGCATTAAAGTCAATGATCTTACTACTTTAGGGCTGGACTGATGGAAACTTTGACACTAGCTTGTCATAGATTTTCAATATTATGTCAAATGCATAATAACGTTTTAGACGGCTATTAAATAAAGTGATACCCAAGAATTTCTTGCTGATACTTTGGAGATATCTTGGTTTGTGTCAAAGCAGCCAAAGTCTTGTTTCTCAGTTCAACCTTGGACTATATATTAAAAATTAATATTTAATTGTTAAAAAATATTGTGAAGATGACACCGTCAGTCGTTAAACAGGCTAATGCTAACAAGCTGTTAGCTTATTAGTGGAACTATGCCCACCTCTATTAACACATACATTAAAGCATGACAAGATAAAAAAAAAAGAAGCAAAATATAAATTTGGTCACTTTTTAATATATTTTATGTACTTACCCACTCTTCTCCTCACTGATATTTATATTCCTCTTCACCCCTCCTCCATCTCTTCTCTTCTTTCTCTCACCACTTTCCCCAATTTCTGTTTCAGCTTCCAGGATCACATCTGTGTGTGTGTGTGTGTGTGTGTGTGTGTGTGTGTGTGTGTGTGTGTGTGTG
>NW_013952542.1:680976-686283 GCF_001266775.1 Austrofundulus limnaeus
GAGTTGCCGCCATGTGATTGGCTGATTAGAAATTAAGTGTTAACGAGCAGTTGGACAGGTGTACCTAATAAAGTGGCCGGTGAGTGTATATAATCTTCTAATCTCTCTTTCACTCTTTTCTATTACATTTCACTATTCTCTTACTTTTTCTTCTTTAAAAAAAGTCACTGATGATGAAGAAGTTAAGAAACTGATACTCAGTTCTGCTTTCTACTGAAGTGGCAAAAAAATGTTTTTTCTTGTCCATGGGAAAAACGGTCCTTTAAGTAGTCTTTTTCCACAATGCTTCTTTGTAACTGTAAAAATGGATTCTCTAAGGATATTTTATGAAATGGTTGAAATACACCACTTTTTATTTTTATTTCTTTTTAGATTTATCAGAAACATTAGGTGTACATTTGCACAAAGTAACAGGATCAGATCAGTATCTCTGTTACCTCCCTGGGTATTTCTTGGTCTCGGAGTCAGAAAGGAAATTGGTGGTATCTAATATGTTGAGGACATTTAACTAATAAAAAGTAAAATACCAATAAAACTAATGTATGAAAATATTTGTACATATATAAGTCAATAAAAAAGGTAGGATAACTATGAAACCTATTGAGGGTGTGGTGCCAGTTGCCCAATAATGGTAGGAAAAACTGCTGTTATGTAAAAAAAACAAGAATGATCTTTATTTGTTTGTTCGCCGCATTGAGTCATAAACTTTAAAATGATTCTAAATCATTTCTATAAAATAATACTAATAACAGTAATTTACAAAAACAATAAAAAATTGTGAACTTAATGGCAAGCTGGAGGTCAATGGATGGCCAGTTGAAAAGCCTCTGAGCTTACTTTATGAGAGTTTCATTAAAACTGTCAGCTCTTCAAGAGACATTTTGCTAACAGATCATGACTACACACAGATGATCGCCCATCAGGCGGTAGAAAACAGGCGTTTTTGAATGAACGCTTCATAAGTCCTTATGACACTAACTAAACCCATACATCAACCTTCTCCGCTATTTGTCCAAAACTACAAGGTTACAATGCAGCTACTGGGCTCCATATTGTGGCATTTCATCTGAACATTTGTTTTACAGTATGAACTTTGTCCCCGCTCCACAAACGCAGCCTCATCGGTGGATTCGACGCAGAGGAGTTGCCCTTGGAAAAAGAAAAAAAAGCATCACTCATATTCTTCATCAAAACAACTCTTTTGGCAGCCGACTCGAGGGAATCCAGAGCAATAACAGGAAACAGTCAACATATCATGCTGTCGCTGTTCTTTCTGCCACGCTTTTGCTTTTTTCATCTCTTCTTTAATGACGAATACTCTAACCTCAGGTGTGTGCAACCTCAATCTATGTGGCTTTGTTGCCTTGACAGTGTCATGACTTTGAAGTCATCTCTTTTTCTTTTCATAGTTATTTATTTATTTGCCCGTGGCGGTCCGATGTCAACATTTTTATCCGCGTGAATAAAAGGGAATGAAATGATGATGATAAAAGAATAAGGAGGGGAGACACTCTTGTGCCAACTCCTTCTACAATTCTTAATTTGTCTCAGAATTCAGTTTCTCTTTCAATTATTCCGAAACCAGAGAGATYTTTCCGAAGAGGTGACAACGCTGACAAAGCTGGTCTAACATCTATCAGCTTGGAATTAATTTGATGCCAGTCACTTTTTATTTGTTGCTTATTGAAGATAGTGGAATTGATTTAGGGAGATGTTTCTTTTTTGGTGGGGAGAAACACAGAGAAAGGAAATGAGAAAAAGGGGCGTGGTTCTCTCTGCAACTTTTTCTTTATTTCATCTTCAGATACCCATCAGAACCCAGTTCACAGCTACACTTACTGATTGGTTACTCTTACTTTTAGACAAAAAAGGGTATAAATTATATATTTTTGGTCAGTTTCACATCATTTTTTGAATGTCACATGACTATAAATGACATTGATGTATATGTAGATGAATCAT
Source organism: Austrofundulus limnaeus (assembly GCF_001266775.1). Classification (NCBI taxonomy): domain Eukaryota; kingdom Metazoa; phylum Chordata; class Actinopteri; order Cyprinodontiformes; family Rivulidae; genus Austrofundulus; species Austrofundulus limnaeus. The sequence continues at coordinate 682,939 of NW_013952542.1, forward strand.
TTGTAGAGTTTGCAAAATATCACATGACCATAGACCATATTTCTCCAGTTTTAGCTTCTCTCCATTGGCTCCAGAATAGAATTTCAAATCTTACTCCTAACATACAAAGCTCTCAACAATCAGGCTCCATCTTATATCAATAATCTTACTGGCCCACATTTTCCTAACAGAGCACTTCGCTCTCAGACTGCAGGTTTACTTGCGGTTCCTCRAGTTTCTAAAAGTAGAATGGGAGGCAGAGCTTTCAGTTATCAAGCTTCTCTCTTGTGGAACCAACTTCTAGTTTCTGTCCGTGAGGCTGCACTCTGTCTACTTTTAAAGCTAGACTTAAGACTTTCCTAGATGGCCGCCAAAGCTAATCATCCTCAAATGTCTAACTTTTCTATTCATTAAATATGTGAGCAGTAGAAACTGGTACAACACAAGGTTTTTTTTCTTTTCTTGGGATATTACTTAATCTACATAAACAAGGCGAAGCACCCTTTAAGGGTTTGTAGTTTATTTTGGGACTACTGCAGTTTTCTGCTTGAACAGTGTGTGCTACTAGTGRGAAACTAAACAGACTAGAGTTTGTTTCCCCATTTGGTTTGGACCTTTTATGCAGGAATGAATACACCCATGCGAACCCTTGTAGGGACCAAACAACCAGACTGAGACCCAGCTTTTKAGGTGGTTTGCGTCTGCTTCCAAACAAACTCTGGTGCGGTTCACTTCTGGTATGAATACRGACCAGCCTTGACCAAAACCAACTACAGGAACCATACACCTTTTTGGACTAAACATCATGGTATAAATGAGCCCTTCAGTGTTGCTAACGCAACGACTGCGCTACAAACAATTGAGCTGTGGACAGACCTGGAGCAACGAGGAGACACTGTGCCTCCTTTTATATTTTGACAGATGCTCACATAACTCATCTACTGGAGAAGACACACAACAACGTGGTTGTGTTCTTCATGTTTAGTGAGTAAGCAACGGTTCGAGTGGTCTCCAAAACAATAGTGCATTAAAGTAAAAAAACAAACTTTGATTACACTTCCTTTCTCCCCCCAATGGGAACAATGATAGTCACAAATTATRGTCCRCTTGCAGAAAAGCAYAACGTGAATAGAAACCGCAAAAATAAGTCCACTTTTGATCTGGACAAAATAAGTGAGCCAAAGAACTTTCCTGATGTGAACACACCCTAATACTGCTAAACAGCTGGAATGGCACCAAAAGAACAGCTGTCCACTGCAAGCTGTCTAACTAAACTCTTTCAGGTTTTTGTCTTTTTGTCTTGTGAATCAAATGCTTTTGTTGACGTGTTATTTACTTGTTTAGCTGTTGTACTATCTCAGTTTTATTCTAAATGAGAATGCTTCAATATACTTCCAAGTTTAAATAAATAAGTTACTCAGATGTCTGGTACTCTTTTTGAACCTATGATTTGAAATATACTACTTTTTTATTTTGACTTTTTTTAAGTAGAAAAAGACAGTGGTAGTGCACTGAGAGTCAAAATGGGCCAACATTCATCCCACTGTCCAGCCAGTGGAAACTTTATCCTAACCAAAGCCAGCTTCTAATATGGTCGGCGATAAGAACAGTGATGATTAACTCGAAAGCCCTAACCTTTGATTTTACTTTCGGAAACTCGGTGCTAAGCTGAACTCTGCCAGAGATCACGCCTGATAAACAACTTGAGTTCCCCCACAAACAACACACCAACGCTGCAGGGGCCAAATGTGACCTTATCCGTCCACACAAAGCATTCCTCTCAGCCGTGAGTGCACGGTGCCTTCTACAGTACTGTTCAGTTTAACGACTGCTTCACAGCTCCACCCCTAATGCTGCTACCGCTGTGCTAACAGCAGAAAAAAATGGCTCTGCTCCTAATAAAGATTATCTTTGAACGCCGATCAAGGGGTAATGAGTGTTGCCATGGCAACCATATCCAACATGCGGGAGAGGGTGAATGTGAGAGGCCGAGGGGTGTCGTGGCTGAAAATAAGTGTAAAGTGTGTCAGAAGCCATGTATCCTGTGCTTTAGTTGTTCTGTCACATCAGAATGTGTGTGTGTGTGTGTGGGTGTGTGTCTGTGTGTGTGTCTGTGTCTGTGGTGGGGGGGGGTATACTTGTAACCTTCCTAAGAAGTTTTCTGTAATTGTTTCATTAGATGCAGTCAGACAGTGATGAGAGGGTTAGTTTGTGACTTTTTTTGGTACTTATTTATTTTTTTATAAAATGAGTGAAAGTCATGAATATTCAGACTTATGTTTTAAAGATCCAAGTTGGAATAAAGAATAGTTCTTTATCATTTTTTTTAAGTTAGCATCATGAGCTGACATCTGTTTTTATCTTTCTGGTTGTGTCTTCATGTTAGAAATGTAGCAGAATAGTATTTTGTATTTGTTTTTTCCTGGGGCAAGCCAGTCAACAACAAAGTCTCTCTCTCRTTTATTTTCACACTTCCTAATTCTTCTGACGAATGTCCACCCCCCCTGACAAACACAAACACGTATGTATTCCTCCCTTTTGGAAGATGTTTTGTTTTCCCTCTCCCCCTCCTAGACTGACTGCAGGACAAAGATCTGGCGCATATTAAAGTGACAACATGAAGGGCTGGAGAACATCTGCCCTAAGAGATACTGTTACACATCGGTCGATAGCTTTGTCCTGCACAGATTGACATAGTGTGACAGGGAATTGTGGTGTTTGTGTTTAAACTTGGCATACAWYGCCGTGTCCAAACACTTTGGAGTCTGTCGTTTTTCAATGAGGAAAAAACAAATGAAGCAATGTTGTAGAGAAGAGTGGGCAAATGTTACTAAAGGTGGTTCTACAGGCTGTAGAACTGAGAGATGTACTTAGCTTTACAAACAACTTTTTTTTATTTTGGCTGTATTTTTCTTGTCTTAAACGAGACATAATGGGTTGTGTTCACTGCGTTCCAAATCATGCAAATAACCTTTTTGTCTGATTGTTCCTTAATCCTTGATACAGATGACATTCAGCAGAATTTTCAAGTCATCAACTGTTGTATATTTCAGATGTTATTTGAACTGGTGATTTTGGTGATTCTGTTAGACTTTCTTGGAAGGATATCAGAATACAGAGCTGCTGTTTGGATGTAAACTGCCTCCCACTTCCATAGATCTTTTGCTCTTAATGTTCTCAATAAGGGTTGAGGTCAGGGGAGGAAGGGGCAGAACCATGAGTTCCTATCCTTTTATGCCCGTAGCAGCCGATGATGCAATGATGCAGCGGTATTCCTTGCAACACAATGGTGCCTTGCAGTGTTTCTTCTACATTACTGGCCTTGGCAGGGCCGGGCCGGGGGGTGGGGTGTGTGTGTGTGTGTGG
>NW_013952542.1:687344-698204 GCF_001266775.1 Austrofundulus limnaeus
CAATTTAATACACAATATAATTTAAAATAAAAACTTCACAACAAAAATACAAATATCAACCAAATCTTTGTTTATATCTCATTAAAAAAAAGCTTTATATATTCTACTAAATGAATAAATTGTTCCAGTATTCTTAAGGTCACCAAGCACTGACTTTATTCTCATAATATTACAACTTTATTCTCATAATATTACAACTTTATTCGCATATTATGACTTTATTTTCATAATATTACAACTTTATTCTCATAATATTACAACTTTATTCTCATAATATTACAACTTTATTCTCATAATATTACAACTTTATTCGCATATTATGACTTTATTTTCATAATAATAAAAATATGTGTTATCTCTGTTGTAGATACTGGAGCTAAACCCAAATTGTTGTTTTCTTTATTTACGTTTACCTTTTTAACTGTGAATTTATTCTTCCAGTAAAAAGACGTGTAAACACGTCCCGAAGCATTYTAAGTCCGACATGAAACTGATCACTATGGTAACGGGGGAGCACGTGGTCACGCAAAACTACGTGAAGCCGACATCAGGCGAAGGCTAGACTGTCTCATTTCGCAGCAGTTTTGAGCATCCTACCCGGCCTAGCAAGGATGTGGCCTACGTGGCCCAACTAGGCTGGGTCCTCATGAGGACCCAGCCCACGAATTGAGACGCAGCCTATGTCAAAGCCAATCTCCACTTCCTGCCTAGAAGTAATGAAACATTCGCGGGGTGGGGGATTTGATAGAATCCTTAAACGGCAGGGAAAACACTTGGTCATGCATGAAGGTGGTTTTGTAATGGAAATCACAGTTCTTTTTTATATCACAGAAGAAAGTGGTCATTCACAAACTCTATATACTTTTCAGAGGTGAAATTCACATATTCAGGGACCGACCAGCTCTCTGCCCATTATTCAAGCCCAAAACATGACTCCGCCCCCTCCTTGCCAACYTCACAGCCTTTTTTGAGACATGGTGGTCGAGCCTTCTCTCCTCTATCCATCTGAACTAGGGCTGCGCGGTATATGCGGTAGACGGTAGAAACGGTATGAAGTTGGCCTATAGTAGAAATTTACCCTCTGCCGTCCTATCGTCAGTTACATCATCGCACCTGTGTGAACAGGGCTGCGAGTGCAGAGACAACTGAGCAGGAGTTGGAAATAAAATGAAGAAATTATAGCGTTTTAAGATGCGTAAAGAGAATAAATCCTCAAAATTTCCCCCTCCCGTTGTAGAAAAGTTACGTCGGGATCATTTCCTTCCTCCCTCCCTCCACATCGCGCAGAGTGAAGCTTTAAAGGGATCCACGATTAGTTGTAACATTAAACTTTAGTTGATAAACATTTATTTTAACTGTCAAATAAAGACTGTAAAAATACTGTAGGCTGTTTAGATTTGTAATTTTTTAAATACATTTTAACACGGATGGAGCCATTTTATTTACACGCAAAGCATTCTGGGTAAATGATGACATCAACTAGGTCATCGGTGCGAGGCTGCTAGCGAGCTATATCCACCCTGAAGGTTAATCTTGGACAATATCTGACGATCGACTCTTTTAAATGAAACCAGAGAGCGTTGACAGAGAGGAGAAGGTAGAAATGACTCAGCCTGTAACTGAAAATATGGATGGAGGACAACAGAGCTGCTTCATGGAAGAAGAACCTCAGCGTAGCCTGTTAGCCTTTGCGCTAGCCCTCAATGCTATATTGCCTTATATGTATTAGCTTGGCGCTAGTGCGACAAACAAGCTAAACTGAGGTCCTCCATCCATATTTTCAGTTGCAGACTGAGTCATTTTTGTGTTCCCCTCTCTATCATGTGGATGGAGGACCTCAGTGATGAGAGGAGAATGTGTAGCGCTGAGCTAATACATATATATGGTGATAGCATTCAGGCTAATGCTAAAGCTAACAGGCTAAGCTGAGGTTCTTCTTCCATGAAGCAGCTCTGTTGTCCTCCATCYATATTTTCAGTTMCAGRCTGAGTCATTTCTACCTTCTCCTCTCTGTCAACGCTCTCTGGTTTCATTTAAAAGAGTCGATCATCAGATATTGTCTAAGATTAACCTTCTGGGTGGATATAGCTCGCTAGCAGCCTCGCACTGATGACCTAGTTGATGTCATCATTTACCCAGAATGCTTTGCGTGTAAATAAAATGGCCCCATCCACGTAATATATTTTAAAACTTTTAGTTTAATTTTTTTTTAAACTGAACATCCTACAGTATTTTTACAGTCTTTGTTTTACAGTTAAACTATATGTTTATCATATAAAGTTCAATGTTGCAACTAATCAGGGATCCCTTTAATAACAGTTTTTTCACACCCAAGTTGTCGGAGAAAAAAAACTTGTATTTATGTATTGTTACCCACCGCAGAGATGAAAAAAAAGGACGTGGACATTCGTTCACTCATAAATCCACCTTGCTAAAGTAACTTCGGCTTCTGCTCTGATGATGAAGATGAGAGCGCAGCAGAGCAGCAGCTGATAAGTTCAGCAGGCAGAAGCTCATTGTATGGCAGGTTGATATTAAAGCAAAAATGCTGTTTGATTAAGATTAGTTTTCTGCAAAAAAAGCTCTAAAATTACATAATCTTTACTTTTTATGATAGTTTTCTACCGCGATATATACAGTTACCGTGATGGGATTCAATTTTTACCGTGACATGAATTTGAGGTCATACCACCCAGCCCTAATCTGGACCATCCAGGGTTGCACGGTACTCAACAGCAAATAAACTGTTAGAAAATAAGTCTTCATGTATTTCTGAGCCCACTGCTGCCTTTTGTGCGTGTAAGCATTCGCAGGGGGGAGGGGGGGGCGGGCAAACAGAAGGATTATGCAGATCTGCAAACCTCTGGAGGATCCTATGACTTGATATTTGCGGTACTCCAGAGGCACGTCCAACTTCAAATATCAGATTGCTGCTTTGTAAAAGCATTTTCGCAGCTGCTCCCTTAATCTGTATTTTTCTGGCAGAAACCTTCTTGTTGTGCCTTCATCTGCACAAGCCTGTGTGCACTCTGAATCAGCCAAAATACCCATACGTTTTTGTGAAATGTTGAAGGTTTTCATATGTTAGCCAAGTCATTCAACTATTTCAAGCTTTTCAACAGCAGACTTCCTTTTTCTTTCCCCATATAGTTTGAAAGTGTTGGTCTGCTTAATAATGCGGAACGTTCTTCTCCTGTAGTTTTTCCTTTAATTGGGCTCACCTGGCAAACTAATCATCACAGGTGTCTGAGTTTGACTTCAGTGATCAAAAGAGCCCTGAGACACAATACCATTGAGTTTAATAAAAAAAAAAACAACCTGTAATCTTTATGACACTTAAATGCAATTTGAATAATCATTTGGAAAGTTGTGTAATTAGGTTTTATGCATTTGAGGTCAGGCATTAATATATTTTAAATCTGGGAAAGATTTGATCAGATATCTAAATGCCTCCAGAATTAAAGAGAATGTAGTTTCTTTTCTTCAACACTGTAAATAAGAAGGAAAAAATTAGATTTCATCAAACACAAGTGTAATTTGCAGTGCCATCACTTGCATCTGTTTTTTTCCTGACAAGTGACATCAATGCCTACACATTATGCGCTTTTCTTCTCAAATGCTCCCACTCGTTTGCAGCGCTGTCGTTGTTTTCCTCCATCACACTTGTAAGAACATTTCACCTGAGGTCTCACCTTTTTAAAAAACGTTGGGAAAATGCTCTCTGCCTTGACAGAAGCTCTAAACATTTTGCCCCCCGTTAGTATTAAGCTTTGTGTGAAATTTAAATCTCTGAGGCAGCTGTGACAAAGCCGGAGGGCAAACAAGCAAACCTTGATTAACTTATCTAGTTCCCTTGTTCTTTTGTCTATCATAGAGTTCACAGTCAGCTGGAGCTTTTTGTGCAGTTTGTGATACAYGTTTGACGTATTTGTTTCTATTTCTTTCCCCACACTCGCTGCTGAAGATGGTGGTGGTGAAGGTTGTCAAAATTATTGAGTGTTTGAATGRCTGAAATCATATCTGGGCCTTTGTTGTGAGGAGGTTTTCAGTGTTTTAATACACACTTAGATAATAAAAGATGATTTCAAAGGGTTTCAAATACACACAAGTGTCACTGTGATAGGATGTTATGAATGTTATTGGTGGAAATATACTGTATCCAATATCTTCACTCAGGCAGCAGGAATAAATCTGGAACAGCTGAAGAGTGAAGGTGGTGTCCATAGAGCTGTTAAACTGTCCGCATTCTGAGCAATCATCTTTCTGTGTTTTTATGTGAGGTCATGTCTTCTGCAGCTGATCATGTTTGTCACACTCTAAACCAGAGGTGCCCAAAGTGTGGCCCGCGGGCCAAATTTGGCCCRCCAAGCCATTTGATTTAGCCCACCACCAGTTGTTCTGGTTACTAGATTGTAATATGTCTTATGCAGAAACATTATATTTCCACTTAGTCTTTTCAACAATTGGTCCAACTATACGTACAAGGAGCTGTAGTCAGATAGTCTTAACTCATGGTACTGACTTTCTTTGAATTTTGTTAAGATTAAATATAAAATACAAGTAACTTCAAGAGACATTTATCTTAGATTTAAGTCCATATCTAGATTTTCACACCTTGTAAGACCACATAATGTATACTCAAAATTTAAAATTATGAAAAGACTCAGGAGCCTTTGCTGGCCGAGCATACGTTGAATTTTGTCCAAGTTCATGGGCTGAAAAATGACCAAACAAACAAAATGTGGACAACCACAATGGCTGCTAGCTTAAATAAAAATAATGCAACTTTACTTGAGAATTATTTGCATTTTATGTATTATATTATTGCATTTGGCCCACCCCACGTAGACTGATTTTAATTTTGGCCCTCAGGGAAAATCTTTGGGCACCCCTGCTCTAAACACTTTGACCTTATATTTGGACAATTAGTTTGATTTTAGCTGCTAAATAAGTTTATGTTACGTGGTCAAAGTGGGTTTAAAATAGGGCAGAATGATGACTCAGTGGCTACAAACTACTGAGTCCACGAGGGGACATGGGGGATTTTTTTTCTTTTTGCGTTCCCATGTAATGCCTTTTGCGTTCCCTCGCAAAAGTCATTTATCACTGTTGTGCCTGCTGGTTTATTAACAAACTCAAATGATCACCATTAGCGAGTTAGCCTACTGCTTTAATTCAGCTTTAGAATGAATATATCACACAGCCACACATGGAAGTATGTCATATGTCGATATATGAACACAGTACAGCCACGCAACATCAATGTCAATTTCACGAACTTGTAGAGACACATCCTGTTTTGGTAACCGGATATTTCAAAACAAAAGTCTGATTTAATTCAGTTCATATACAAATCAAACTTTGCGTGGGAATGCAAAACAATATTGCGAGATAACACAAAAGTATTACGAGGTAACGCAAAAGTATTGCAAGGTAACGCAAAAGTATTGCCAGCGAATGCAAAAGTATTGCAAGGTAACGCAAAAGTATTGCGTGGAAACGCAAAAGAAAAAAATCCCCCCATGTCCCCCCGCGGGCTCCATAACTTACACACTGCTTGTGTTAATGGTAATTAATTTTTTTGTATTTTTTGCTCAAGTCGGATTTTTTGGCGTAGTCGTTATTGTTACAGTATAAACAAAATATCCAGTGGTGGCCACAGTTCTACTAAAAAATAATAGCAGAATAAATTTTCATTTAGCACTATAGTATTTTGCCTAACTTTGAGAACATTTATTGCACTTAACTGGCACTAAATAATTTTTTCGCTAAATTCTAAATTTACCTGGCTGTTTTATAAATTTTCAGTTCAATCTAGTTTACCAAAAAAATTTAAATTAGTCAAGGAGTCTCAAGATGTGATTGGTCGACGCAACGGATGTTAGCTAAAGGCATGCGACTGGCTTACTATGTGTCAGGTATCAAAACGCTATTAGAATGCTTCCTCTGATGTGCAAAATTTAGATGTGTTGGTYATTTACTCTGAATTAAAAACAAACTATCCCCTCTTCGTGCACTTAGTGCATATGCTAGAATCATTGTGTGTCACCTGAGTTAGACTGAGCTATAGGTCAGATWGGCCAAACTGCCACAAATGAGCCCGCCCACCTTCAAATTAAACCAATAGAATCAAAGTAACAGGTTTGTCAGTCCCACCAGTCTTCAACTGGWRGGACATAAAGACATGTGATACAGACTGAGTGACCRTCCTTAGTGGTTAGCAATCCGAGTTAGCTTCCGCAATTTTTTTTCCATTTGTTTAGCATTAGCAGAGCCAAGATTATTGTTTAGTGTATAATGGTTGGTAAAGCTAACTTTTGTTTAACTATGTCCATCACTGGTGACCTCAAGCATTGCTATATCGTGATAGTATTGTTACAATCCAACATGTTGTATACCATTAGTATCATACAGTATGTTGGTGTAAATGTTGTCAACCAGAGCATGAYGAAGATAGAAAGTTTAAAAAAGACACAACAGCTGAAGATGAGCAAAGCTCCAAGCTCTAAAATGCATAATAATCGTATCAAATCTGGATCAACCTGCATACWTTTTACCTTAATGATGTAAAAGTCAGATGAAATGTGACATGATATAACTGAGGTCTGAAAAAACAGAAAAGTATCACATGTAGTACCACATTTAAAAAAACACCGTGGTCACACAATTTAAGAGTATTTAAAGTCAAACTGGAGGAAAAGTACAGGAAAACTGCTCCTCTAGTCTAAAACTTTTCCTGATCGACCACCAGTCCCATTTTAAAGCAGGTAATTATTTGTTTCACTAAATGTATTTTAGGATTTCCCACACAGTGTTGACACGTGGGCAGGCCGAGGCTTCATAATAGCTTCCAAAAAAAATATTTGACAACCAACTGCTGTATTTTTATTTTTGACTGTATACATTAGTAAAACCTACGACCGGGAGGCTGCGTGGAGGTTGACTTGCCTCCATCTTTTTCACAAACTCATTAGATCAACTCTCTCTTCCTGAGTTTGTGCATTCTTCCCAAAACACACTTGGTACAGATGCTCATCAGAGTATGTTGGAAGACAAAAAAAATCAATCTCACATTATTTTTGATGTACTAATACCAACAAATTGAATGCATTACTGTGTATCATTTACAAATACTGTATATACATAAACWGTTTGGCTGTGTTTTCATTGAAGACTTATTCAGTGCCTGATGATTTTACAAGAGTACATTTGCTTTTTAGACCAGTTAACTCGAACCCATAAATTTAGCCAATAAAAAATTTCCTAATAATTCAGTGTTGTGTCACACATAACGGATAACTTAGCAAAGAACCCATTTTAAACTAGACTTTAGCAAGGCTACAACAGTATTTATTTATTAACTGGATAGCGAGTTTGTAAGTAAGCTAAAAGTAATCAAAAAGTCCAAACTATCTCAWATATCACATTCTTTAATTATGCATATAAAAATACCAAAAATAACAGTTTGATAAATAAAMTACTTCAACACTGTGTTTTTTTAGATTTAGATTATTTAAATATCTTTGCACACTCACTGTAAATACATCTTCTCAGTCAGATGCGTTACTACAAAAACACCTACATTTGTTTTTGCTCCAAGGCCCATTAAATGTGACAAAGTTTACAAGAAAGAAATGTTTTCGAAAGTCTGCCCAACTATTTCTTTTGAAATGTGTTCTTTATACAGTATATCTTGAGAGAGTYGTTCACAATGAAAGCCAAGCCTCTTTGTCCCCAAGAGAAGGAAAAAAACGTACCACTATTAATTATGGCCCTAATGAAATCCAACATTTCCCCAGGTGCTGTTTGACTGACAGGTAGTGTTAAAACAGACAAACCCCCCTTCCACCAGCAACAACAACACAACCGACACAATACGTAAATGCATATAGGCCTTGCAGAACAATTTCATCTTCTAATTGGCAATTTACTACGTGCACAATATACGGGCTGGCCTTCTCAGTGTTTAGAGTTATTTGCAGCGGTGCTTCTCAACATTCAGATTAATTTCTTAAAAGCCTGCTTTTAAAGAAAAGTGTAGCGTTTGCAAATAAAAGGATGTGATTCAGGTGGAAAGTGCTTGGCTCTGAGTATTGTGTAAGAGCTCTATGGAAATGGAAGAGGCAGGATGGAAAACAGAAGGCAGAAAAAGACGGTAGGAAAACAGAGTGAACAGAAAATAATCATTTCTGTAGCTGTACTTTTAATGAATAAGGAGATCAATCCTGTAGATACTGCAATACCATTTTACATAATCTTTTTCTACATTATTTTTCYCCATAATCTAAGTAATCTGAATTCTCATGTCACTCATTTTAAACAGATTTYGTATAATAGATGACTTAAAAAATCAAAAGCATGTTGATTCAGCCAGATCTATATTTTAATGACAAATATGTGGAGTTTTATGTTTAACAGTATTTCAGAAATGTTTATTTATTCGAGTTAAAAAACTTTTTGCAAGCCTAAATTATCATGGCTGTTCTGCCATTTTAGAGAGGTGTAGGGGTCGCTGTCGACTCGTCGTGATCTCGTGATTCAAAACCTCACTGGTGGGCAGAAAAACAACCCACAGTGACACCACAGATTTTCAATAACATTCAGGTCTGGGGACTGAGATGGCCATTCCAGAACGTTGTACTTGTTCCTCTGCATGAAGGCCTTAGTAGATTTTGAGCAGTGTTTAGGGTTGTTGTCTTGCTGGAAGATGCAGCCCCGGCTTCAGCAGCTTCAGCTTTGTCACTGATTCCTGGACATTGGTCTCCAGAATCTGCTGATATTGGTTGGAATCCATGTGTCCCTCAACTTTAACAAGATTCCCAGTCCCTGTACTGGCCACACGGCCCCACAGCATGATGGAACCCCCCCACATTTTGCTGTAGGTAGCAGGTGTTTTTCTTGGAGTGCTGTGTTCTTTTTCCTCCTTCCTCCTTCCTTGCATAACGACCCTTATTCTGCCCAAATAACTCTTGTCCAAATGTGCTTTAGCAAACCTCAAGCAGCTCTGATTGTGATGTGGGCGGAGAAAAGGCTTCCTCTGCATCACTCTCCCATACAGCATTTCCTTATGTAAAGTGCTGAATAGTTGAACGATGCACAGWGACTCCATCAGCAGCAAGATGATGTTGTAGGTCTTTGGTGCTGGTCTGTGGGTTGACTCTGACTGTTCTCAACATCCTTCACTTCTGTTCATTCCAGAGTTTTCTTGGTCTGCCACTTAGAGCCTACACTTGAACTGCGCCTGTGGTCCTCCATTTTCTCACAATGTTTCTCACAGTGGAGACTGAAAGCTGAAATCTCTGAGAAAGCTTTCTGTACCCTTCCCCTAAACCATGATGGTGAACAATCAGTTTTCAGCTCATTTGAAAGCTGTTTTGAGACTCCCATGCTGCAACTCTTCAGAGAAGATGCAAAGAGGAGAAAAACTTACTATTGTCCCCCTTGAATACCTTTCTCATAATTGGAGTCACCTATGTATGGAGCTCAAGGGTCACTGAACTTACCAAACCAAATTTAAGTTCCAATAATTAGTTCTAAAGGTTTTGAAATCAATAAAAAGAAAACGGTGCCCAAATTTATTCACCAGCCTAATTTTGTTTAACCAATTATTGCACACTTTCTGTAAATCATATAAGCTTCATTTCACTTCTCAAATATCACTGTGTTTGTCCCCTATAGGTTACATTTTACAGATTTATTTAATCCAAACAATCAATGATTTATAACGGTAAATCAGGAAAATTAACAAGGCTGCCCAAAAGTTCGCACCCCACTGTGATTCCCTGCAATAAACAGAAAGAACTGAATTTCTAAGATTGACGATTGTGAATGTGGTCTTTATTTTCTATCAGGTAAAACTGATTCTTCATATTCATTTTGTCTCCTATATGTACGGCTCACATTCTCCACGATACACGCTGATCTGAACTGATACTGAAATGAAGAGAATACAACTGCCTCAAAATGTGTAATCCAGATGGCATCTGCAGGAGAGCCACAGAACATCTCTTATGTCAAACAAATCAAAATAGATCCAAGTACATTTTTGGGGGGTTMATTTTCTAAAGAATTTGACTCTTACCATGGTTGTATACGCACTGCTGCATCCTTTTAGCCAGACTTTGTGCCGATTAAAAAAAATCCCCGAAAGTTTAAATCCATAAACTTTTGGTCCTCYCGGTGGTTTTGATGCCATTTCTCCAAATTTCTTTAGGTTTAAACACAGCTAAACCGTGCACTTTGATTGAAACCAATAGARCCRCTACCAGWGTTTAATGTTGCACAGACTTAGCCACGTCACTGGTGTTCTAAAATAGCTTGAGTGGAGATCGATATTCAAACAATTTGTTATGTACACACAGATTCCATACAGCTAAGCCGTTTAGGCTAATCCGATGAAATTAAATCAACTCATAGTCAAGGTTTCTCTTTACTACTGTATTTTATCCTTTGTTAACTGTTTGCTTTCTGGCTACCAGCATACTGAAAAGAAGTGAAAAGAAGCACTTCTGTTTACAAATGTGATCTGGTTCAAACTTTTTCAAGTGTTGAGTAATTAAAGAGAGGAAGTAAGACAATATCCACACTGAAGACTTTGTAAGAGTGAGGTGAGTCAGTTGCCCTAATTAGTTTAGTCCTTCTTCTGCCTCTCTCTCTGGTGGAGTCATTAATGTTGACGTGAACATTTTTTTCTCATTTGAATGGGTAAATAATGAAAGAGGAGTGACAGCTGGGTAGTGAGGTAGTCGCAACTTCTTACAGCGGCAGAAAGGCAGCAATTAACAGGAACCGACAAGACCGAGGGACATGAAAACACCTTCATCATCATCACACACACACACACACACACACACACACACA
>NW_013952542.1:700435-707911 GCF_001266775.1 Austrofundulus limnaeus
ATATATAAGACCCACACGTTTGTTCTTCTGTCCTCGTGGGGACTTGGCTATGACTTCCATTCATTTACTGTCCATTTCTAAGTCCTAACCCTGACCCTTTTTCCAAAGCCTAACCTAAACTTGATTCACACGTTAGTCCTAAACTGAACCTCTGACCCACCATGGGTATTTCCCCAGTCTTTTATCCAGTTAAGGAACAGTAGGTCCTCACTAGGCTGTGTACCAGAAAAATGGTCAGAATTTGTCCCCACCAGGTAGCAAAACAAAAACACTTTATTGACTGTGCATAACGCATTAACACTCATAAGCCTTTTGTCATTTTAGGTATATTTCACAGATCTRAGGTTGAGAAAACTGAATATTTTAATACAACACTATGACAGAGCTGTGAAGATGCATTCAGTTGAGTAGTATCATAGTTAAAGGTGAAATCTGCAAATGCATCAACAAACAATTCTAGATTTTTTTTGGCGAACTTGTGTACCATTATCTTTCTTGAAGTAGCCAATGAGTATAGACTTATTGGGTCCWTACTTTTGTTCTCCCAGGTTTAAGATACTTGGCTCCCCCTTCAAATGTCTTTGAAAACAAATTTAAAGAATACTAAACTATATCACATTGTACCAGGGAACATRGAGGTGTCCAGGGAATCATCCGAGGAACATAAGGATGGGTGCACTGGAGGGAACATWGGTRCTGAGAAACATAAGGATGACCACGATTTATTTATTGGAGGAAAGTTTGTTATTAATCAGCCTGCATGCCACAAAAGTGCAGCAGATAATCCTTTTAGCGAGCCCATGCTGTATTTTCCCTACAGGAACAGTTTGGATTATGTAATTAAGTGTGTTACTCCACGGAGTTGTTACAGAAATCAATACATTACCTGCAGGAGAAAATGCTGAGTGTTCTCAGTTTCAAATATCAGGCAAAAGTTCTTTTTCAACGAGGTCAACTCGGCACAGAAGTCTTCCGTGTCTTTCTAATGGGTGGTTCCACACACTTSCAGCTCAGTTCTTAAGACCCACTCAACTAAAGTTCCAAGTGAGTCAAAACGAGTCAAGCTGAAGATTTAGCGTCCTCAAACTGTAAGTCTTTGATCAGCCAGAGAGCGACGTCARTCATGAGCGTCTCCTTCWCAAGAATCAAACCCACTGTTTTTAAAACCTCTCAACCACTGCATTCATTCTTTGTTATTTACTTCTTTTGCATTTTTTTTTCTTTAACACATGCAAATGTGAAGCTGCTGGAGTAATATATAAAATGTGCTGGTTGTCAACCCAACSATGATGAGCAATTATCACATGCAGTGTGATTTCCAGCTCATCCTTCTCCTTTTTTTTTACTCATCTGTATTCAAACACAAGAAATAAAGTGGAGTAAAGCTTAAGCTGCTTTGTGATGTATAGCTAGAAGCCTGTTTTAACAACAAAGTAATCCTTTTCCAACATGAGTCATCACCAGTTCTTCTCCACATACTCCATTATGTTTTAATTCTACATCAAGATGTCAAATTAGTTAATGCTCATTAGACTCAACGTTATATATATGGCAAAAATGAAATATTCAGGCATCTCAAGCAGGAGCACATCAGCAAAGTATGTCAGCAGGAAAGTAGGAGAGCAAAAAGAAAGTTGATTTGGTGAGTGATGGCTGGCAAAGCCAGAGGGAGGACGAAACAGAGCGGCGAGGGAGGAAAAATGGAGACGACTTGATTGGAAAATGGATCTGTGACAAAACGCCACAGCTTGGAGCTAAGATTAGGATTCCATCTGTCTCGAATGAAATATTCAAATACACGCTGGCAGGAGGAGGTACATTACTAAAAGGATGGATGTGGAGAATGTGTGAAACAATGACAGGCTCCTTACATCCAGATGGGTCAGGGCTCACCCAGGCTGGTATTTAACTTGTAGACGAAGAGCTCATATGCTCCTCAGGCATATACGCTGTTTCATTTGTAAGGCCAGGGAAAATAAATTAATGTGTTGAATGCACTGTTTGGTGCATGCTAACGCGATGTTCATAGATCTCTTTATATCATTCTTTTTACTGTGTGTCTGGGAACATTCACATCTAAAATATTTATACATTCTATAAAATCCAGGGCTGTTGTCTTTGACAGAAGCAATAATTTCAGCTTTTAAACCCTTTCGAGCTTTGTAAAAGGGCCCTTTTTCTTCCTATATTGGTGTGATGTATGCGAGGTTGAATTCAACAATTACTCCTCTGAGCCAGCAAGGGAGGTAGTCATAGAGCAAAGTTGGTGTGTAAGTGTCAACTAGGGGAGTCTGGCTTATCTAGCACTCCATTCTAATTGTTGCTATAGTCTTGATGACAACTCAAGTAGGGTCAGTGTTCAGGATTCAGAGTTAATAACTTCTTGATAGTTTTTGGACGACTGGTAGAAAGAAAATGCTGGTTTCCCTGAAAAGTACTGTTTGTTTGTTGAATGCTCAACCAACTTTGGACACCAACATTCTAAATTCCAAAATAACCTTTTTCTCTTAACCCCATAGCCGTACACCTTCATTTCACGATATCAATAGCAAGGTTTAGGGCCTCTGCATGGTCCATTCAAACCTCTCATTGTCTCAGTTGGGTGATGAAAATTGCATCATTTTRCTCTCAGCTTCGTGTCTTACGCCCCTACTTGTCACAAGCCCCCGGACAAAACCTTTCACCTTCCACATGTGAAATTTTTATGTGTTTGGTCAAAAGTTCAAGGGACACAGCAAAAACAGGAGTGTTAAAATTCCAGTGTTAAACTTTTAGGTGTTGATTTAACACCCCCTAGTGTTATTTTAACACTTTCTGAGTACACTCACACCCAGTGCTGGTGTTAATTCACAGTGTCGATTTCCTCAGTGTTGTCTCAACACTGGACAGTGTTAAATAAGCTCCGCCCACAGTTAAGTCTTATATAACACTTAACAGTGTAGCTATATAACACCAWGCAGTGTTGAAAGAAGTTTTCTGAAAAGCCCCGCCCTCTTCCACCTCATGTCAGACAGACCAGTATTTACCCAGCATTCCTTGCTGAGAAATCTTGTAGAACTGATGTTTTTGCATGTTTATGACCATTAAAGATGTTCATGAGAGTAAAAAAATAGTTGTTCTGGTTTGTTTTCTTGTTCAGTTTGATCAAGTTGTTCAACTTTAAGTTTATCTTATTGGCCAAAAATTGACACCATGAGTGAGAGGTATGTCCTGGTGTGTGAAGGGTGACTCCTTTATACTTTTCTACTCACCACTGAGCAGTGTTAATGCAACACTACAGAATTTGAAATTAACTCTGAGTGTTAAATTTATACTCTCAAATGCATGGTGCATTGACACCTTGTGGTGCCTGTTAACCTTTCAAACACCACAATTTCCTTTGTAAATAATAATACACTGGTGATGCTTTCAACACTTTATTTTAACACTGTTGAAATGTTAATATGACACCCTGTATTGATGCATATTTAACACTAGCTGATGTTTCTTTTAACACTATATTTTAACACTAACACTATTTTTATGTTAATGTGACACCAAGAATTGTTAAATATTAAACACTGGTTGGGGTTAAATTAACAAAAAAAATGAGTGTTAAAATTTAATACTTTCACAAATGTTATTTTAACATCAGCAAGTGTGGACACATATAGACACTTTACTGGTGTTAAAATTAACACTGTGGGTGTTAAATTAACACTGTGGGTGTTAAATTAACACTGTGGGTGTTAAATTAACACTGTGGGTGTTAAATTAACACTGGCATTTTTTCTGTGGAGTTTTTGTTTATGCTGGAAAGGGCTTGAACAACAATGATGGCGTTTTGCTTCAACTACTCCTCTTTCAGAAGCCAGTTGTTGCGCGTCTAAACAACATGGATCGTGTTAATGAGAAGTTATCAGAGGCAGTCAAAAAGCATGCCCATCTACAGTATATAACTCTTACAGACTCTTACTGTATACAGATACAGTAGTCAAATGGCCCAAAACTCATGGATGGAGAGAACTGTTTTTCTGTGTGGCGCCTCCCCCAGTTTACCCACCAGGACACTGATGGGTATTGGAGAGGAGACAATGTCTCCTTCTTGGTTTGGAGGCAATGAACCAGACTTACAGCCTCCTGGGGCAGCCTGTGTGGCTGAGTCAGGCATGTCTCCTCCAGGAGATGGGGGCGGGAGCCTTTAGCTCAGCCTCTAGCTGCCTTCCCTCCGGTGGTCGCTCTGTTCGTGAACCCCGGCCTCTGGATCAGCACAGTAGCTCAGGACGCCTCCAGCAGCCGGTCACCACCGTTAATGGTAGCCGCTCCCTCTTAGGATATGCACTTCTTACAATGACCGAGATAATGTTCAGTGACCTGGACAGCAGGTCTCAAGGGAACAGTTAAAGGGAGTTATCCTATCTCCCCAGGCAAATAACCATTAAAAATGAACTTATTATTAAGTTATGACCTCTTATCATTACCTCTTGGTTTCAAAGTAACCACACTCCTTAATATGCTAATACCTTGTTGCTCTGAAGTAACAACACACTCATGTAATCAGAGAAAAACTTTAAAAACCAATGTCCAGTCATGGAATTGTCTTTATGATGCTGTAAGCAATTTAATAGAAATTTGCAAGAAATGCCACATTTGATTATACAGATTAAAAATATTGAACGATAATTGATGGTGGTAAAAATAAAAGGTCCTAAGATGCTGAACTACCCTTGTGACTAGGCTGTGTGGCATTTTCTGTTAATTGGGACGGCAAGGAATTTGGAGTAGAATTGTTTTTGCCTCCATGAAAAGCAGCAGACTGTTGCCAGAGAGAACTTCTCAAAGCTGGGTTGTTTAATCTGGTCTTTGGCCTGTAGATTGCTGGAGAGCAGTGTGGCAGCTTGTCCCAGCTGAGATGTCTCTTGGATCTGGTGCTCCTCTTCTTAGGCTGTCCTTGCCTTTGCTGCCTCTTCTCCAGACGGGGCCAGAAGACGATTTGCTGCTGAAACTGCTCCCTTTTATACTGTTTTTGGGCTATTTTACCCCCCTTTTCTGTCATCTTGTGATAGGCTGGGGTTTTCCACCACTGGACTTTTTGTTTACTTTCCAGAGTGAAGTAATTTTGCTGATTCTTGTAATAGGACTCTCAGGGACTTTCTGTGGTGAGGTAAACTGCCTTGTTTCTACCAATGGGCCTCTGGGACTTTCCAGACAAAAACCCCACTTCTCCTTTTTCTATTATTGTTCTTCTATTTTGCAGAAGTACAGCCTGTCCTTTTTTACCGTCCAAATGTAGCACACACCCTTCTTCATTTTAAGACATACAATAGCACTTCTCCTAAATCACCATCTTACATTAAAACACATTATCATAGTACATTAGTTGAATCACACTTCGCAATAAGCATATAATTATCACACTTGTTATTTATTTGCCAGCATTAAAATCAATCAAAATTAATACTTATTACTCCTTATTACTCCTTCAGTTTCTTCTTCCTGTGTTTCTCTTCTCTCGGGCCCATTATTCCTGCATCCCAGTCTCTCTTTCTGTCGCATCCTCCTCTCTGTTGGGTGTCAAAGGCGGGCTCCGCTGGCCTGTTTCCAATCCTTGTAATGTTTGGCACAGCCAAGTTTCTTGACAGGACACAGACATCGTGCACGGAAGAATCCATCTGCCGAAAAGTGTGATGACAGATTTGTGGCCAAAGTAACATATGAAATCGGTTTGGAGAATTTTTTTCCTCAGGAAGAAACCCAATGCTGTACAGCAACAGGTGTTTCCCTGGAGCCAAGCACAGTGTGTCTCATGGGCTATGAAAGGTGTGTGCAAAAAAAAAAAAGAACATCAAACAACCATGTGACCAGGAGTCAACTGTTCAGCTTCAGGTGGAGCATTCTGGGCCATTTAGGGGGTTGTTCCGGTTCTTTTTGCCGTGTAGAGAGAAAGCAAAGGAACAGGACCAACAGTTTTTTAGGGGCACACTTTAAACAAAGTATGATCTGGGCTGGCAAAAAGTAAAGAAAGTAAGTATTTTCTGTCATTTTTCCTGTAATGAGCAAAAATATGTAAAGACTTTTGATGTATCGTCTTCTTCAAGAGTTCTTTGAATATTTCACCCACTTGCTCGTGGCCTTAAATCAARGGCCAAAGAATAGAGATAGGTGTATTCCACAAGACCACCAGAAAATGGAATTTAACCCATGGGAAGTTCATTAATTCAGGCATCTCTAGAGATTATTCTGTCTGTTTTCTTTTGATGACTAGAAGCTTTACTTTTCACAAGTGTGGGTGTTGTTAGCAGCTTTAGACACTTGATGGGGCCCTTTGAAACATCTGACTATTCGATGGTCTACGATTGTGCAAAGGAAAAGTTCATATTTATGGAATTTTAAAAAGGCAGTGATTTTTATTTTTAAAAGGCCTGATTCACATTTTTCTGCCTACATCTTTCCTTTGCTCCTGACTACATAAACGCCACACTTCTTCCTGTTTTGGCACAAATGTTGGGTTTGAGATGCATAGAATGAGGCGCGGCGTTGTCCAAGACGGACATAATTTTGAGCAACCTCTTCGCAGTTGTATGCCAGATTGTTGAGAATCTTCTCAGTTTTTGGACTTCTGGGCAGCATCATTAATCCAGCTCTTTGCTTGTGCTTCTTGCAGCATATCAACACGGCACAAACGTAGTCTGTGTTTCACCCAAATTTAACAACTGTCTAATTTAAGCTCTCTCCAAATGCCGAGTTGCAACTGTAGATGAGTCTCGGGAGAATGAAGCCAAAAACTGCTGAAAACGCTCGTTAATAATCTCCATGCAGCCTTTAAGTCTTGACACAGAGCAGTGGGGTGACATGATGGGAAAAGCCCAACAGAGTCCATGTAAAATTTAACATGAGACACAAATACCTATTTATACAAGCTCAAAGGAGATCCTTTAAGTTGTTTTTAGCGTTTTTGATTTTCTTCTCTTATGTAATCGTAGGGCTGTTTTTTCTCCAAGTTCCATTTTTTTCTGACTTTTTTTACTTTTACCTCTTACTATTTTTTCTCTTAAATACAGTATGTTTAAGCAAATGATGAAATAATAAAATAGCAACAATTTGAAAGGAAAATATGCTAAATTTAAATAACAGATTTTAACAAAAAATACAATCAAACTTTCAGTTCCGCAAAACATTAAATGATTTAATAACATGCTCTAAAATTGATCATTAGCTGACTCATAAAAGGGGAAAAAGTATTCTAGTCTTTTTGTAAAGTATGATAGCACCAGAGAGTTAAATAACACTAAACCGAGCCACACCTATCCCGTCCACTGTGACAACAAAAATGGCGACCATACTGGGCGTCGGCTCACAGCTATTGGCTAACTGTCTTCTCAACAGGTCAGGTTTTTCTATTAGAAACCTAAAAATAGTTAAATATATAATCAAAAAGAAAAAAATTGTATAGGTCTTCTGAACGGGTTCTTCTCTAATGAAACGTTTCGTCTCTCC
>NW_013952542.1:708648-710974 GCF_001266775.1 Austrofundulus limnaeus
CCAGAAGACCTATACAATTTTTTTCTTTTTTGATTTTTTACCTGGATTACTGAGATGCATCAGGACATTAAATATATAATGTTATTTTACATGAATCAGAGGCAAAACCAGCTTGAAATATTTAGCAATTTGTGCTAAACTGTAGCACAGTTCAGCAGAGTGCTAAACTCTGAATAACACAGGCTACAAAAGCTAATATCTACTAACCATGCACTCCAGCTGTTATATGTAGAAACCTCCATGGATAGTACTTTTTTGCTTATAAATACTATACCTCAAATTCACTCTGTTTCGTAAACATTACATTAGTATTGTGATTGAAACCTATTAACCTACTGATGATGATTGCTTTGACCAAGTCAAATTATGCGAGGTTCATCTAAAGATTGTATATATTTTTATATACATCGAAACATTTAATTTTACATATGTCATGACCAACCACCTTTACATTTCTGGACTTTCTTTCAAAACGATTTACTGTTTTCTCACACTGACTTTTTGCAAATTAACTGCACACTTACTTTCCTTCCCATTCTCCATTTACTGCTGCTCAATTCACCTTGATCCCCGCACTCCCTCAGCCCTGAGAAAAAAATACTTTTTAATAATACAACCGCACACTGAAATAGCATTTAATTTGAAGTAATAGGAACATATTCACCTGGAAAAACTAACTATCATCCTCTTCAAAACTGAGGCTTCCTGAGTTCACCCACCCAAGCTTCACAAACCTAAATATGATTCTTTGTACAAACTGGTCTCCAGCTGAGGTTTGACTCAGCCTGCTGAGTGTTAGTCCAGCAGAGCGAGCACAAAGCTTACTGCGATGTACAATAAATAATTCAATATTGGCTCTGTTATCACCTGAACTGCTAACATATTTTCACTGCTTACTTGTGGATTCATCAAGACTTAAACCAAAAAAAAAAAAAAAACAAAAGACGTTGGCTCTCTTTGCCAGAATTCAAAGATACAGGATTTAACAAACTCTTACTTTGAAACTTTCATTCCAAAAGTGTTGACACATTTATTACAGTTCTGTTTGAGTTTTATCTAAAAAAGAATGAATTATAGATCACAATCATCAAACTTTGAAAAATAAAAAACCTCTCACCTAAGCAATAATTATGTCATGACATTTAGAATATCAAAGAGTTTCCTCATTTTATTTCCGAAATGTTTTTGCATCTCATCTGATCGCTTGGCAATAAAGCTCACTGTTCATTTGATAGATTCCCATTTTCTGGAATTAAAGGTGGATCTGCTATGGTGCATCTCCTAATGACATCCTATTTCCCATAACAGTCCTGACATTTTGGTTGCCTTATTTGTTTTGCACTCTTTGCCTTCTCTTTGAAGGTCACTCCGAAATTACTTTAAAGCATGCAAATTACTATGTCCACAATTCACCTTTGGTACCTGATGAGTTGAAGCAAGTGGAGGAGGCAGTCAAAGAGCGCAGAAAATAGCAGTATTCTTTTAATCCAGTTTTAGATAATAACTGTGAGGATGAGCCTTGTGCTTTGCTCCTGGAGTCATGTCTGTTACCGCAGGGACACCAAGAACAAAAGTTTGTTGGTAGCATGATTTGTCWATGTCACTCAGATACTTTTCTAAGATTTTTATTTTGTTCACAAACATTTTCCTCATAAAAACTTAGGATCTTTTCTATATCCTTCTACTTCAGCATACTTTTRCTATTTTTTATGAAAATTCTTTGTTTTTAGCTAGCCTTTAGCCCATATTAAGTACCATGCCAAGCGTTTTTTATTTGCTTTGAGCAGCATTTTGCTACTCCCCTTTTCCTACTTTTAGCCTTTTGATATTTTAAGCTATCCTTTTGCTACTTTCAGCTACTGTTCTGCTACATTTAGCAAGCCTTTTAAAACATTTTGCTTTTAGCAGACATTTGCTATTTGTAGCTTTTTATTTACATTTTGTTGCTTTTAGCTTTTAGCCAGCCTTTTGATATTTTCAACTTTTATTTATTGTTTTGCTACTTTAAATTTTAGCTAGACTTTTACTTTCAGCCACTGTTCTGCTACACTTGACAAACCTTTTAGTGCTTTTTGCTATTAGCAACCTTTTGCTACTTTTACTTTTATTTACTGTTTTTGCTGCTTTCTGCTTTTAGAAGGCTTTTGCTACGTTTAGTTTTTAGCCAGCCTTGTGATATTTTTAGCTTTTATATCCCTTCCTACTTCTTCAGAATTTAGTTAGCCTTTTGATACTTTTTTGCAATACTTTCAGCTTTATGCTGCTCTTTGCTACTACCCTTTTGCTACTTTTGGCTTTTAGCCAGCATTTTGATATTTTTAGCTTT
>NW_013952542.1:712243-715085 GCF_001266775.1 Austrofundulus limnaeus
CTATTATACTAATTATACTATTATATAAGTATATATACTGGGTGAGCTGACCAAGTGTATTTTGCTCTGTTGTTTTCTTTGAAATTCAGTTATTCTACCTTTTGATATATTTATTGCTGTTATATCTTGTTCTGTCTGTTGTAAAAGCACCTTGATAGCAGTTTATCTGTTTTAACTGTGCTCTATAAATAAAGATGACTTGACTTGACTTGACTTGATGTTCATAAACTATAATTTAAACTAAACACTTTGAAGGGGATAAATGATACATTGCATTGGTGCTAAAAGCAGCAGGAATGGTTAAAGTTCATTACAGGCAGAAATTCCTCTAATGATACAATTAAATTTGTTTTCTGCACTTGACACCTCACACATGTGGGGCAGTTGTTTAAGCAGTTAGGGATYAGGTGTTTTGTTCAAGAACACCATAACATATGGGCAGGATGGGGAATCAAACCTGCAACTCCTTAGTCTCCAGGCGGTTGCTGCACTCCCTTYTGCTGAGAGAGACTGCAGTTTTCTYTGTAGGCAGTTTCTCATTGTGTCATTGGGACAAATTGTGATAATACGTGAGTRAAACTGTTGAAAATGTATATAAATACAGCTTTTTAAGCTCTTGTCTAAGTTGCAACAATTTCTCTTTTTTTCTGCTTTGTTTTTGTTTCAAATTTACCCCCCTCCCCYGTGCCCCTTCCCACTTGGTGAAAACAATTAGAGCATCTCTGCAGCAATGGATCACACGTAGTTGAATTATGTCAAGGTGAACAATTATCATTTTGAGATGAATAAATTAGAAGAATCTAATTACCGACCCGTATTGAATAGTTGCCAGCCCAAACACTGGCATTTCAGAAGCAGGGATTTAATTATGGTTTGGGTGCTTTGAGGAACTGTTGCTGACATGGTTTGTGACAACTGTGCGCCTGCGGGAAGGAGTGGAAAACCGGGGTGAGGCGCGACATCGTGGCGAGGTTTCAGAGTCAAARGTCCAAACGGCAGTAACTCCCGTTTGTCCTGAGTGAGGCGACATAACGCTGCAGGGGGGATATAATCATGTTAGAAAGTTTAGATCAACAACAGATTTATGTCACATGTATGGAGTGTGTGACTGTTAGCCACGTGACATGAGCCACTGTGGTTCATGAACCACTACTTGGATTTTAATGAAACTTTCAAAAAGTAATCATTGGATGCTCATCTAGAATTGATTCAATTTTGGAGTCATCTCCTTTCAAGGTGGTTGCTACAGCTAATCTAATTGATTAAACACAAAATATCTACAACTCAGTCAGTTTTACATATATTGAGCTAAACTTTGATGTGATGGTAGCTGAGAATCATCTCCATGGTATATTTTAAAGGCTAACAAAACTTGTGAGATTTTTTGTCTAAAACTAGAACATTAACTGTTAGGGTCAACCCTGTCTGTCTGTTATCAAAATATCTCACGAATCACTGAATATTTTTTAATGAAACTCTCCGAAAGTAATCGTTGGATGCATGTTTATAACTGATTAAATTTTGATATCGGCCCACTTCAAGATGGCTGTTTCAGCTAATCTAACTTAGCACACACATAAGTGGCTTTAACTTAGTATGTTTTACTGATATTGAGCTAAACTTTGGTGTGGTAGTAGCTGAGAATCATTAACAACACATACTCTAAGTTCTAACACATTGTGCTAGTTGTGTTTAAAACATTTGCAGCAGTTTCATTGGTAAATTTCAGGTTGCCCTTTTTTCTGATTGATGTCTTCAAAGGTGGATTTGTTTTTCCTAACTTTAATGAAATTGCATCGTTATGCTCTTCAGAAAGTATCTCTGATAGGAAAACAAGCTTAAATCTGTATCATAAAACAAAGTAGCTAACAGTTAATGTGATGTGTTTTTTTATTTTAGAAGAGAATTAAGGTGGAATTTGCAAGTCAGAAAATAAAATGTTTTTCTCTGCACTCGTGTTCTTCATCTTTGCATAATGCAGAAGCTATCAAATGGAAAAATTAATATGTGCTTTTCTTTGTGTTGCTCCATCAGATGATGCCTCATTGCATCTGCTACTTTATGGTGGATTTTCAGAAGCCAAATGAGCCACTGAGCAGTAAGTGTTTGATGTAAACAACACTTTAAATAAATCGTGTCAGTTGCTTATCATTGGGTTTACTGAGATAACAAAAATGTTGGCCTTCTCTTCCATAAGGGTCATCTCAATTTGAGCCCGTTTCATAAAGTAGGATGATATCCCACATTTTAAATGCCTCAACAAAAGTTGAGGCAGATGCTTTTTAAGTTTATTTAAACCAGGTAAAATCCAAGAAAGCTGACTTAACACAAAGAACTCAAGTAAAGACATGGTTGGTTTGTGCCGAGGCAGGTCTGTATTTACACCAGAAGTTAACTGCACCAGAGTTTTTGTCTGGAACAGGATAAGCTCAAAAATGGGTCTTGGTCCGCACCTGGGTTCACATAAGTGTGTTTACCTGCATAAAAGGTCCGAACCAACACAAAACAAGATATCATGTCCAACATTGACCCAAAACCAAAATTTCTTTTGTCCCACCATTGGTTTGTTTGGGATCTGGATCACCATAACTTTTAAACGTAAATCCATTTGTATGTTTTACTCCATATGTAAAAATATTTATGTGCATTTGAATGGGTATGAAAGACTCAAGACAGAGTTAGGTTTAGAGGGGTTCTTTGCCCTTGAAAGTACAGGTGCTGGTCATAAAATTAGAATATCATGAAAAAGTAGATTTATTTCAGTAATTCCATTTAAAAAGTGAACCTTGTATATTATATTCATACATTACATACAAACTCATATATTTCAAATGTTTATTTC
>NW_013952542.1:717360-719236 GCF_001266775.1 Austrofundulus limnaeus
GAAATAAACATTTGAAATATATGAGTTTGTATGTAATGTATGAATATAATATACAAGGTTCACTTTTTAAATGGAATTACTGAAATAAATCTACTTTTTCATGATATTCTAATTTTATGACGAGCACCTCTAATGTAACGCAAACAACAGAATGTTAGAACAAGACAAGAAATGAGAAATGGGGCCTTGAAGTATCTCACCAAACCTCTCCAGGGGCCAATGGTGCTCTCTTCATTGTCAATGATCATAAATTCTGATTCTGGCTTTCCACTAAAGAGCAGCTCAGAGTTTTTAGTTTCCTTTTTCTACTCATTATCATAGCTACATGCTAGCTGTTGAAGACAAAACTGTGTCCCGCTTATCAGCGAGGCAGAAGGGAGGGGAGCCACTGGATCAAAGAGAGTTGATCACTCGTGTTTTATCACAGGCACAGACAGGCCACCTCTTGTGAATTAAAGGAGAAACAGTGTCTCACTCCCTCATTTGTCACCACACAGTAACGTTCAGTAGCTCCTTTTCTTTCAGCTCCAATGCCAGAGAGATAATCCGCGCTGAGTCAGGGCAACAGAATCCATCTTACCTGAGGTGTTGGACCTCACTAGTTCTTGGCTCGGCAAAGGTCATTGGTGCCCAGAAAAAGCTGAAGTGCTCTGAGCCATACTTTTTTTTTTTTGTAAGTTGCTTTATATTGTTTTCATTTTCTCTTTTTAGGTAAAAAAATTGGAAAAGACTGAATAAACCAGACTGAATAGCTTTGCAAAGACAGAGGAGTTAAGGACATCTTTTGACGTATGTAGACCTCTTTAAATAAGTTATGTAAACTCACATTCCATTAAGAAGAAAAAATAAGAGGTACATCTTTTATTATCATAATACAAAAATGAAAAATAATCATTTTTTTAGTCAACAAACAAATTTTACCACACACACACACACACACACACACACACACACACACACACACACACACACACACACACACACTTCCTCATTACCATTGGCCACATGTTGAATGGCACAAGGGAACATTTAATTGCACACTATGGGGCGGGGTTACCTTCTGGGACAAATGTTTAGTGTTTTGTCATAATCTAAAAATAATCCATTTGAGATTGTAGACTTGCTGATCTATAAGCATGGACACCATAATATCATCTAAATGAGGGGTTTTCAAACGTTTTAGCTTCCAGACTACAAAATAACAGTTGCAGAAACTTGACCCCAGATATTACTGGTTTGCAAAATTTGTTCACAACATTGTTAAACACAGATGTATTAAACATATAAACAAACCTAATAACTTTAATAATACTTTTATTCATTTGTGATTATTGTTTTTATTTTTCAATAACTATGGTGGAAGAATTACATTATCTTTTTATTTGCATTAAAATTGATGTCTGGAAATCATCTGGGGACCCTCACTTCATGTGTCATGACCCAGAGAGTGGCCTTGACCCCAAATTTGGGAGTCAATGATCTAAATAATGATCAATAGTAGTAAAAATTATAACAATACCAAAGTAGCTGACCTGCTCAAACATTCTGTAAATATGAATTTGATCCCCACATTCCTCATCTTTATAACAGAAACTGTGCAATGTACGATTCTGGAGTTAAGTTTGTTAATATTTTATTTAACAATAAATTGAATTATAATGTATCATATAACATTGTATTGTGTTATAGTTAAACATGTTGTTTTTGTGTTAGGTCCCACGGGTTGAGCTGTTTCTTCCACTGAGAAAAAGTAAAATTTCAGTTGGTCAGGAGTCATTTTGTTTATGATATATAAAACAAACTCAAGAGAAGCTGTGTATGACTCTGGAACTTACTAAATTCTGTTCTACCATTTTCTCTCATACTGTATATATAT
>NW_013952542.1:719443-737954 GCF_001266775.1 Austrofundulus limnaeus
ACTTTGTACGAACAAAAGTAAGAGAAATTTAGGATAAGAATACGAACATGTTCTTGCATGAGGCCCATTCATCTTGAGAATTTGATTTAAGTCACAGCACTCCCCGCTGCGTCTGCTATTTAAATGTTAAGTGTGGATACATTACTGAAGGTCAAGAGAGAGAGCCCAAACAATTGGTTTGGAGAAAAAAAAGATACGGGATGGGAAAATGGGGAACAAAATGAGATCATCTTGATCTAAAGGGGTCTCTGCCTTTCAGGCTCAAGGATAAGGACAACCGCTTCTTGAATTGATGCTCTAGAAATTTCTTTTCTTTTTTTTAAGATTTCCCCCACACATGATAAGATTAGCTCCCCCCCACCCCCACCCCACCCCCGGAGGGAAAAAACATGATGGCCCTCTTAAAAATGACCGGCATATATAAGTCTTTAGTTTGAGCAGGAGTCTTTATCTCTCATATTCCCTCAGTTTGCATTTTGTCACCCAAGCATCTAAAATAATGGATGCTCAACTGTAAGCAACACCATAAATGAGCATCATTCAGGGACTTTAAACAAATGGTTTGAATTGTAGGCAGCACAGTGGCTCAGAGCTGTTGCCTCTCAACAAGACGGTTGGCGGATCAAATCTCAGCTAAGAACCTTCCTGGGTATAGTCTGCATGACTTTTTTCTCTTCTCATTAGCAAGCATACATGCATTTTCTCCTCTGGTTTCCTCTCCACAGACTAAAAACATACATGTTAGGCTAATTGGTAACTAAATTATCCCTAGGTGTGAGTGAGAGAGTGAATGGTTGTTTGTCTTTGTGGACCTGCAATGGACTTGCGACCTGTCTAGGGTGTACCCCGCCCTTTGCACAGTGACTGCTGGATATGGGTACTAGTGATCCCCCGACCCTGAAAGGAAGMAGCGGGTAAAAGATAATGGGTCAATGGTTTGAATCGTATACTTTCCAGGGTGGTGTGATGGTATAACTCGTTATTTCCTGACACAGATTAGGCTTTTAATCATGGTTCACAAATGTTCTACAGGGCCATGGTTGGGGGTTTTGGAGGGCCACTTTAAATGTTTTACATCATCCTGCTTTATCCAGAAATTAGTTCTGATTTGGTCTACTTGTCCTGTTGAAACACCCAACTGTGTCCAAGTTTCAACCATTTACCTCTTGATAAGAAATACAGCAAAAGTAGAAGTTCATTATTCCATCCACTTTGTGCGATGCACCAAAAACTATATGATGCTGCCACCGTGTTTGAATTTTGGCACAATTCCTAGGTCCTGAAAGTCCCACCTTGATTTCTCTGAAAAATATTTCTTGTCATTGTAGCCAAGCAGATCCATGTTTTTCTCACCTGACCATAAGACATTTGTCCAGAAAGTATTTGACTCATCCATGAGGTCAGTTTCAAATTTCAGCCGAGCTTGGGGGTGTCACTCTATGAGGAGCTTGCCTGCCTCACTTTGGATGGACACCAGTGTTCCAGAAGTTTCCTCTTCATGGCAGACTTAGGCCTTTGTGGTTCCTGGTTTGCTCCTGAATGTCATCACTGATTTCCTTTCATCTGAGGCTAATGAATGAGTTTTGGACAATCCGATAAGTGCTGTCAAACAAACCCTTGTTTTTATGCCAGCTAAGAGAAAACTGCCAGATGTAGTCAATCATGATAGCTAATGGGAAGACAAAAATAGCCTGAAAGCAATGACGTTCATGGCCGTGGTGAGTGGATGTGAACCTCTAACCACAGCTGTACATGATTACATACATTCAGTCTGTTCAAGCATGAGCAAGACATTTGTTTTTAACAAACTACCAGTGCATCACATGTAATCTGGCACAGGGTTGGATCTTTCTGTCACACTCATGAACAACAACACGACACTTGTACTGCTGCTTTGCTCTGGGGTTTTTCTCTATTAACTGTTCTGTKTCACTCCTTGAAATCAGAAGCCTCAGACTCAGATAACAAAAGCAGGTGAGGTGAACGAGGAGGAAAGCAGACAGCAGGAAGATAGGAGTTAACAAYTGGGTTTTATCCAGATGATAATTGTAATGACCACCTTTGTGGTTATTAACCATGGCTCCTGATCTAAGAAAATAAAATTTTACTGAGTCCAAATTTGTTTCAATCTAAACAGGTTGTTTCTAAACGCAGMAATTTTGATGTTGCATAGAATGTGKGTGTGTTCCAGGACCAGCAGATGTTAGCATTCTTAGAAGTGTTTGCAACACAGCTCTTGGGATCGAGATGTCAATCAAAGGGCTGTTCAGTCCACTACATCGGTCCAAACTAATATGTTGCAAGGCTACATWTCGGCCCCTGAGGATGAATCATAATGATTACAGAGACACACGTGGCTTCTCCTGTGGCATTATCATAACGTGAAGATTCATGGTTATACATTTTATTTATATTTGATGGAGGGGTTCAAGATGCAGAATATGAATGCTATAAATCGTACAATCAGTGGTACTCATATGGGGTCATTCCTAAATGGGTAAATATGTAGATGGCAGTGGTGGGCATGGTTTCACAAATCATCTAACAGCTAATAGTCAAACAAATTTTTCGATTTAGTGATTAGCTTTTTCACTAACTTTGAAAACCATTAGCGAATAAGCTTCCGCTAAATTAGGTTCTGCCAACTTTAAGTCCCCTAAAAAACTAACATCACCAGGTTGACGCCGATCCCACCATTCTTCAGCTTGAATTGAGACAAAGTCATGTGACACAGACTGACTGTTGTCTTAGCAGTTAGCGATTAACTGTTAGCTTCCGTTAATTGCTACTTATTAGCCGTTTACATTAACTCCCACTAATTGTTTTACCTGTTTAGCAGTAGCTTCCACTAATTTTGTTTTAAATGTTTAATGTTAGTGAAGCTATATTTTAATTAGCAGATTATGAGTTAGAGAACTAAACTTTTTTGGTTAGCTGTGCCCACCACTGGTACAGCATCTGGATTATTATTTTTTTCTTGAAGATATTTCTATTTTCGTTTGAGAGGCTTCAACTTGAAGCCTCAGCAAAAGTTCACCTCATTGCTAAAAAACTGATCAGTTGTTTTATTTGCACACAATGATCTTGATTCATTTTGTTCTTACCGTTTCTTTCCTGCCTCCTTCTGGAGAGATTCTTGTGACTGACAGCCACGTATGAGGAGGTGAGTCCTGCATTTGTCACTGCACCATACAATCAAGTCTTTACCAGGTGTCTCTGAAGTGAATATTGTGGTTATTGGCTGTATGCTACCACTAAAAGCCTCTGACACTTTTCCTCTGCTTCCTTTCACCTTTTTCATTATCCCTTTACACCTCCTCATACCATTCATTTTTGTCCCCCCCCACACACACACCACCACCACCATTTTCTGTTCATTTATTATACATTTACATGCTTTCATAACTTTTTTTTATTTATTTCCAAGCAGCCTAATGTTGCAAGCGTGAAAAAAGCAACCTGTATTCATCTTGTTTCAATTTAGAGCCTTGAGATTTGCTCTCTGAGATGCTCTGATATGCCGATCGGGAGACAGATATTTGCATTTTTATTAGCGGGACTGGTGTCTCTCATCTTTCTGGYCTTCAGTTCCACCTGACAGTCTAACCGCGACTGCACAGATTGAAGCCGCACAATTAAATAATGAATCGAATCGAAGAGGCACAGGCATTTGGGGCTCTGTGCCATGTTTGATGATTACTTTTGAGTATGTTTCCCTGTCGTTCCGTGTCGGAAAAGGAGCGCTTTGGTAAATCTCTTCCGCTTCCCGCTTTTTAGTTTCCCAWTTTATTGTTTTGCTGATAAAACGGGAAGGAAAAGCAGTTGTTTAAACCATCATGTGTCACTCATGAATATGCCACTATAGGATGAAACGTTCAAGTCAAACCTCTTGGGAGTCATTTATTGCTCGTATCGATTAAGAGCTCACCTTTCATGTTCTACCTCCTGCCAGGACAGTGAGAAAAACAAAAAAATAAATWAAAAAGTAAGAAAGAAATGAAATGATACAAAAGTTTTTGAAATGTCCTTGAATTCCTGCCATAATTTTAATGTGCCAGAAGATTTGTCTGTTGTCTTCAAACCTTTTGTTTGTGTGGCAGTAATTTTCAATGTCTTCTCAGGAGAAATCTGCCTGACAAATCAGTTGGTTTTAGTCTGAAGAGACTTTTGTTTTTGTTGTTTTTGCCCAAGTTGTGGGAACAGAGTGATACCACGACACAGATGGGAAAAAAAGGTGACCTGCCAATGCCCTGGAAACACCTTGAAGGTGTCAATCAAAACTCCTGTGCAAACATCTTACTGCATAACTATACCCAGTGGTTATGTATAAATAGATGAAGACTGTTGTAATACCTTACCATATGTTTGCATAACCTTGGGACTCAGAAACCTTGAAAAAGACAGCTGTTTCTCTGCGTGGATGCTCAGTCACCTTGCAATTTCCAATTTGAATTCTTTTTTTTTCATCTTTTACTTCAGTCAGGTCTCATAATATCAAGCAGACGTTTGATGCTATTAGTAATGTTTATTCAAATCCAGGGCAACAGGAGTGTTGGTTGTACCGGATAAGAGCGCTCTTCCGAACCCACTTTCTTCCTTTATCCCCGAGGCCTTTTTGCAGTTCCAGTTTCTGTTTGTCTTGGGGCATTGTTTTATTACCTTCAAAACTCTGCTGGGGAAATCTTAAGGCAGCCGTCGCATAGCAAAAAGGACCTGACAGTTCCGCCACAGGAGCGGAGCGCAGAGCGACTCGGAGCGAGAGGGAGGAAGGGGAGGAGGAAGAGGGTGGCACTTGGAGTGGAACAGCGGCAATATCGTCACAGCTGGAGCTGCGGGTTAGGACCCGACGGAGCAGCAACAGTGTGCTCACCTGTCCTTTTTCGAAGTGCCGGCAGAGGAGCTGGGAAGGCGATAAAATGAATGTGAAGTAGTTGATTTGAGGGATATTGACTCTTTGTCAAAGTGCAAGTGCTTTTAAATCGCTCTGTTCCAGGCGTGACTGAGGAAATCCTGYCGCTATTCTACTGTTTACTGATTCACTGAGAACTATCAGTAAACTGTTTTAAAGGGTTTGAGCTTCATCTGAGGTTTTACGACCCCAATTCCAATAAAGGATGTTGTGTAAAACATAAATAAAAACAAAATACAATGATTTACAAATCCTTTCCTATATATATTCCAATTAAATACATTACAAAGACAAGATATTTAATGTTTAAATGGATAAACTTTATTGGTTTATGGCAAAAAAGCTGGGACAGATGCAACAAAAGACTGGGAAAGTTGAGAAATGCTAAAAAAAACATGTTTGGAGCATTGCGTATGTGAACAGTTTCATTGGAAAAAGATGAGTGTCATGGGTGAGTATAAAGGGAGCATCCTCGAAAAGCTCAGTTGTTCACAAGCAAGGATGGGGTGAGGTTCACCACTTTGTGAACGACTGCGTGAGCAAATAGTCCAAAAGTTTAGGAACGTTTCTCCATGTACAGTTACAAGGAATTTAGTCATTTTATCATCTACAGTCCAGAAAACCATCAGAAGATTCAGAGAATCTGGACAAATCCTGCAAATAAGTGGCAAGGCTGAAAACTAACACTGAATTYCCACAAACTTCAATCCCTCAGATGGCAGTGCATTAACAATGGATATTACCACATGGGCTCAGGAACACTTAAGAAAAACATTATTGGTGAACACAGTTCGTCTCCACACCTAGCAAGTTAAAACTCCACCATGCAAAGACAAATATGTATTGATTTAAACAGAGGTCCTGTTGTCTGGACCAAAGAGGAAAAGGATTGTATGGATTGTTAGCATCTCTGATGGTATGGGGATGTGTTAGTGCCCACGGCACGGGTAACTGTCACATCTGTGAAGGCACCATTAATGCTGAAAGCTACGTGCAGGTTTTGGAGCAACATGTGCTACCATCCAAACCACATCTTTTTCAGGAAAGTCCTGCTTATTTCAGAAAGACAATGCCAAACCACATTCTGCACGTGTTCCAACAGTGTGACTTCATAGTAAAAGTGTGTGGTTACTTGACTGGCTTGCCTGAAGACCAGACCTGTCTCCCATTGAAAATAGGTGGTGCATTATGAAGCACAAAATACAACAATGGAGGCCTGCACTGTTGAGCAACTGAAGTTGGACATCAAGCAACACTGGGAGGAACTCCATCTAAAGCTTCAATAATTACTGTTCCCAGTTCCCAAACATTTTATGAGTGTTGTTTAAAGGAAAAGTGATGTAACACAGTGGTAAACATGCTCCTGTCTCAACTGTTTTAGAACGTGTTGCAGGCATCAAATTCAAAATGAGTGAATATTTGAAAAAAACAAAACATTTATCAATTTAAACATTAAACATCTTGTCTTTGCAGTATATTTAATTGAATATAGGTACAAAAGGATTTGCAAATCATCAAAGTCTGTTTTTATTTTTTACACAACCTCCCAACTTCATTGGAATTGGGGTTGTACACATGTCCTCGCTTTCCCTCAAGTTTAGCCTTGTCGTCATGGTGTGTGTGTTGAGTAGGAGGTTTCATCGCTAAACCAGACCTAAAATAAATAGCAGACAGGTGTGGGTCAGATCCGGTATCAAACTGGGTCTGCTGACTGACTGCTGGCATGGCAAGTGGTTCGTCAACCAAATTTGGGTCAGATCTGGCAATGATGGGTCTGTTTTTAAGATGGCAGGACACAACTTACCCAGTTGAAGTTTGGTCTATGTGGTCCATATCTGGACCATTTTTGGCAAATTACATCTGCTGTCGTTCTTTGCAATATCTGGACCGAGTCTTAAGAGTATTAGAGCATTGTGTGGGCCAGAACTGGGCTATGTGAGATAGTTCCTCACATTGCAAAAATTTTAACACAGAGATACAGCAAAAAACTAAGGCCCTTTGTGGCAGAGATGTAGTTTGCCAGAGATGGTCCATGCATGGGCCAGCACCACATAAACCAAACCGCAATTGGGCCAGCCATGGCATTGGCAGATCTGGATTTGTGTGCTCTCACCAAGTCAAATTTCTTGTATGTGTAACRTTCAGTACTTGGCAAAATAGAGATTCTAATTCTGTTTCTAAAAAATATCACCCTTCTTTCTGAATATTGCCAACAGAAGAGTTTTTATAAATGTGTTCGCTGCTTTTTAGGCAATTYAAAAGTAGCATAATCTCTTTGGGAACAGGTTAGGCAAGCAGCATAAGTTACCATGGAGATCCAGCCGGCTTAAAAAGGAGATCTACCTCCGCGACCTTGAAAACTCTAGCTCTAGACTCAGCGCACTTCGCTAACTCATTAATCTTACTTCATAGTGCACCCCTATGGTGTCACGCCAGGAGGCTTCCTTCGCAGCCGTTGAAGGAATTTGCATGTGAAGGGCCCTTTCCTCCGCCGTGCTCATATCCACTCCTGCTATCTCCCTTTCGGTTCAGGAAATGTTGATAAGCAGCGGCCTCCGGGCGGAGAGGAAGAAAAAAAATCACAGCGGTGGTTACAAATTGAGGTCAGGAAAGGGAGCGTGGAGAATATGGTGTTTGTGGGCRCACCTGTATGGGGTTTATCTGTGTTGACATGGATAAAAACAAAGTTCCAATACATTTACTTCCAGGCTTTGCCTTAAACCAACACCATGGCTCTTTTTTTTGACATTTGCACTGCTAGAGGTAAACACACACAAGCTGGAGAGGAGATTGCCTCGCTGGCTTGGCACCAGATATTTAATCATACAGTAATTAGCCAAACAATCACTGGGCTAATTGTTATTGGTGAGATATTGGAGTGCATGGAGGAGAAATGTCAGCTTTATTTGCAGGGGATCTTCATCGTCTGCCTTGTCATTTATCTCGCTTCCACTTTGGAGAGTCAATTGCATCCCTCGCCTCATCTGATGCTTGTACCAAACTCTCTGCGCCCGAGACGTCTCCCCGAAGGACAAACACACACATATATACACACACAATCACACAGGTCGTTTTGTCATAACTTGGTAGAGTTTATTTCTGATGGTCCTCTAAAGGAAATAAGAAAAAAAAGGAAGTTAAAGGCCGTTTAAAGGCCAACGTGAATGGCAGTGCCTTTTGAGTATCAGCTTTGTGTTTTACAAAAAAAAAAGAGGTCAGTCTTTAAAAACTGTGAGACTGATAAGTGTGGATGTTTCAGGAGGGTCACAAAGTGCTCAGTGAGGTGAGGCCTTTGCKTTTTCTATTGATAGCTCTGCCAATACGCCTCACGCAGGGCGGTAATCGATCTTATCTGGTGACTCTGAACTTTGTCTCTTTTATCTACTGACTCAAAGCAAGACCTGGAGGATTGTAATTAAAGGGAATAGTTCAGTTTTTCTTTTTTTTAAGTTGTTGTCTCTGGGAAGGTTAGGAACAATTAATATCTTACCTATAGTAGATATCTCTTTGAGYAACCTCAGTTTGGAGCATTAGAGTATAATTCAGACTAATAAACTAGTCTGGAGTGGRTTTTTGCTATCTTACTCAGATGGTTTATTTTTCAATGCAACCCTTTAGAAATGACAATGTCATAGATCCTCTAATCTAGCCTAAAACTTGAGCRTGTCTTCTTCTTGTGTTTACAGTTTGTACCCAATGTGCAAGCTTCCTGTCTAGGCTCTACACCTCGTTTCCTGTATTTTGTTGGTATTATTATAGAACCACATCCAGGCATGGCATATTTACTACAGTGTTTTGGGTCAATTTAAGGATTTCCGTGTTTTAGAAATGTTGTTATGCCAATAAGAATATTCATAGAAAATGCAAAAAAAAAAGATTGCTCTAGGCTGTGTCCAAATTCAGATGCTTGGTCCTCTGAAGGACCTGACCTACCCAGTCTTGGTCAACCGCGAAGACAGGAAAGAAGTGGCTGTGAATTTGGATGGTTTAGTCTTCTGCTTTAATCTCCCCCTTACCCCAGTGTATCTTCTGTCACCTAATTTCATGATGTCAAAATGATGTGTTTGTTAAAGTGGAAGAGTTTGATGAAAAGAAACRCCTTTATAGTAGAAGTAACATTGATGGAAGATAAAACTAACAGGACGCAGAAGACATTAGGAGATCACAGATGAGCAACAAAAAGAGTATTGTGACTAAATAACACTGGGAGGGGTGATTATTGAGTGGAGGCAGGTGAGCTGATAGGATACAGGTGTGCAGATGTGAAGAACAAGGATGGTTGAGGTAAACAAAAGCAACTGACACTGCGAATTAAACTGAAAACATACTAAACATGGGAAAATGTCTGAATAGAATGAGGAAAACACAATAAYCCAAATAATGCTGAAGAAAAACTCAAACCAACAAAAAACACAAACAGCCTAGAATCAAACACATTAAGGGGCACGTTAATATCCTAATGCGAGTTTTTAAATATTTACGTCACCTTGTACTTTGCATGCTCATTACAACAGCAACACCATAACTACTGTATATTACTGGAAGTGCTATAGCTAGCTGCTGCTTCTTAAAATTCCCASAATAGTATGGAAATACCTATCTAATGCAAAACTGGTGGTTGTGTGAAACTGTAGATAATAGCATTTATTTAAACCAATATAATAAACTATATTTGAGTTCAGTCAAAAAGCTGTCTKGAACAGGTAAGATAATGATTGTTCATAACCTTTGCTCAAAACCCAACATCAAAGATCTAAACTATCCTTTTGATGATTGTTGCTGTTTTTTTCTAGTGTTATTTTAGTTTCACAGTTTACACAAAATGATCAAATACCCTTCATAAACTCGGAGAACAAACCACTCTTGTTTTGTTTTGCACAACAAAAAGACTTGAAAGAGAGGCTCTCTTTATTCAGTTTGCCATATTTKCAATGTTGRWSMSMCCCCCMCMMMMACACACACACACACACTTTATAAATTCTGCTGAGCTCTAACRGTTTACTTTCACTTTGATTCTGCCTCCATCTGTCATTCCCATTAAAGYAATAATTGCTCAGCTATTCATTTTGTCAACAGTAACTTTCGAGATCCTTTTCTTGTCTTTCTGTAAAACAATTAGCTAAAGTAGAGAGAATTTCGAAGTTATTTCTCGTTTTGTCGAATGAAAGGCGAGGGTGTTTCACAGATATATTTTCCCTTCTGTTTAAATCACAGTTTGGTTTTGATTAAACTTTGACAAGTTTTGTTTTCTGTGTAAGATCTCATCTAATGTAAGTTTGCAATTCATACCCCAGAAACAGTTTCATTTGAGAGGCATCAATCAATCTTGACTGGAAAACGTGTGATTTAGCCTCGATAATGAGTTAATATACCATATGCTTCTTGCAATTAGCCATCCGAGGATGACCCTCCTCTAATTTGTTAGAAGTTCAACGTAGCATAAAATCTAGGGCAGGTCACTCCCAGGAGTTTAATCTGTTCTTGGGTTTGGGGAAGTGGGGGTGGTGGATAGTAACGTTAGCTGAGCAGCGTAATTATCTGGGTGTATCATGGATGAGAGGCTGTGCTCCGGTGTGCTAATACCTCCGACTCTCCCGTCCCGTTCTTCCATTTGGGTCCCTCATAATGAGCTTAGGGAGAACAAAGTGCCCATGTACCGTGTAAAGAAAAGGGGAGATGAAAAGCAAAAAAAATAAATAAATAAAAGGAAGAAGCAAGGGGTGAGCCAACACGAGAAGGGCGAATGGAATACTTACCGAAGACAAGATATTCTTAGAGGACCAAAAAAGGGAGGATGGAGCCTTTAAGGGACGAGTGTGTGAAGTCCATTCTTCAACCTATCAGAGTCCAAATGTTACGGTTCTGATCCTGGATATCAGATAAATTATATCAACTGGAATCTTCGAGTCAACGGATGGTTTTACATTTTAGCTGCATATCAAATGTTGTCGCTGAGCTCATCAGTTCTGCTGGCTGGACTTGACCTTTTATCTATATGGAAATTTTGGATTTCTTCTAAGCCACCAGATAACAAAGTGTGAAAATAAAAATTTAAGCATAACTAGTCTAAAGTGACCCTTTTCAAACTTTACAAGTGTAATTTAAAGCTTTATATATATTTATTTTTTTAGGTGGGGTCTTTTGCTGTAGGAAGAAACTGAAACTGTTCAGATTTTATTTTTTTTTTGATACTGCTTTTGAACACAACCCCAACCTGGACAAAGTTGCATCGTGAAAAATGCAAACATTAACAGRATGCAATGATTTACAAATCTCATAAAAAGCCAATATTTATTTACTGTGGAAGAGAGTGAACACAAAATGTCTAAAAGAGTATTTAAAACATTTTAGAGGGGCTGAATCACTTAGAAGTAAAGATGGGCAGAGCTTCACCACACATTTAATAGCATACCCACATGGCAGACCGGCGTGGGCCAGATCTGGTCAAGCTGGCTGACAGCAACTGGYTTSTCARCCRGATGTGGGCCAGGTCTGGCAATGACGGCCCTGATTATATGATGGCATGTCACAACTGGCCCGGCTGGGGTTTGTTTTATATGGTGCTGGCCCATGCTTGGACCACCTCTGGCAAACCACATCTGGGTCACCAAAAGGTCATCATTCTTTGCGTTWTCTGGTCCGAGTGTTAATGCATTGTGGGAACCAGAACTGGGCTAGACAAATTTTGCTATGTCCACAGTGTTTCATAGACCMTTTTAATTAGAAGTCATCAGCTGTACCTTTAATAACTTCAAGATGACTCCCAAAGCTAATCAACTTTAGCATAATAGCTAAACSTCAATGAATTTTAGAAATATTTAGCTAAAATTTGATGTGAAAGTAGYTKACKGTCATTCACAACACTTRAAGCTAACAAATCAACTTAATGATATTTTCAACATTTTTCTCTGTMACTTAGTCAACATTATGATGATCAAGAGATGTTTCATAGCATTAACCAATAGAGCTGTTTGATTTTGAACAAGCTACATTATCACATAGGGAAATAGGTCATCACGCATTCTGTACATTGTTATGGCAAGCAGAACCCCTATCTGACCTGGGTCAAATTTAAAAAAAAC
Organism: Austrofundulus limnaeus; assembly: GCF_001266775.1. NCBI lineage: Eukaryota > Metazoa > Chordata > Actinopteri > Cyprinodontiformes > Rivulidae > Austrofundulus > Austrofundulus limnaeus. The sequence goes on from NW_013952542.1 coordinate 731,435, forward strand.
TGATCTGTCATGTTCAGACTGTCATAAATTAATCTGATTTGGGTCACATTTGCTTGAAGTGTGAATGTAGCGTTAGTGCATTCCTCCAAGAAATTCTATGCCATAAATGCATGAAGGGAGGGCAGGAGAAGGTTTGTGAGTACATGAAGGTCAATGTATCCCCTCTATCACTGCARCCTGTTCAGATGGACTCACAACAACACCACACTTAACTCTCTTGTCCTCACCGAGGCTCATGATGACCAAAATTACYTCCAGAAATATGGAAATCCACAAGGATCCCATTCTCCTACCTGACCAAGGAGCATGACACCAGCCGCTCAGCCCCTCTTCCTCCTCCACACACCCTTAATCAAGGTTGGAAGATGCATTTGGTGAATTAAAAATTTCAAGCACCTCTCTAGTCTACCAGTGTCTCTACTTTGCCTGATTAAAATGATAGAGGGGCTGGAGGATGTTTGATCTCCAAATCAATTTACATTTCGATGTTTGCACCTGCAAGGCTTTGATTCTGAAGTCTCGACTCCTTCCTTGGTCTTGTGACGATGGAGATTAATCTCCACCAGCTGTTGAARAAAATATTGTTAATTTTCTACTTCCCTTTTCTCTACCAGGTGATAAGTTAAACTTGTTTTTTTTTCACCGCTGAGAAAAAAAATACTTTGGTTGGTTTTTAACGAGATATTGTCTTTAATACAATCTGTGTGCTTTTGATTTATTTATTACATTTTTTGCAACTAATATGCAAAGGAAGAAACAGCTTCATAAAACACATGAATCAATGAAGAAATCCAGGTGCTTTGAAGGATGGAGGGAGTTATTTATTTGGGGGGGAAAAGTGGGGGGAGATTAAATCGATGCTGAAAGCAGAGGAGGAAATATGGCAAAAAAACAACAGGATCTGAACACTAAATCGTGGCCTAAAGTCTTAATGTATGCCTCCGGCAGTGGGAAGTATTCGTTTTAGAACATCGTCAATTTGTTATTGATCTTTAAATATTATTACACGAGCCCCCCGCCTACCCCAGAATATAAACCACCACATTAACACACACGTGCAATGTCTGCATGATTKTTAACGAAGCAGTTCCCAGGAGATCTGTCAAAAAGCTCTTTTTATTTTTCATTGTCTTCCGCTTTTTCAATTAAACTTTATTGATCCACKTTTGAAAAATGAGCCCCGAGTAAACGGAGAAACAAGTAATAAATGTTCCAGGTGATCATTATTAAACTGCAGGTCCATTTTGAAATGMCAAAAGCCATTGTTCTGTTTTAAATACAAATGTGCATATTTTGTTGTTATGTATAGATAATGACAGGAATAACACCAGATCTGTAATATATACTTCGTCATAGCTGCTTTTTCTTTCTTTTATGTGGTTAATAAACTAAGGTGGTCACCTTGAGTTCAAGTCCAGGTGGGTTTATGCTCCTACATGACCATGGTTCAACAGAAAAACAATCAAACCCATAGTAGGAAGATGCCCTTGATATGCATATACATCAGCATATTACAGTCCCTGACAATATACAGTAACTTCACACAGCCACTGAAGAGGAGTGAACCAACATTCCACAGGCCACAATCAACAACCACCATACATGTCAAGTTGTATGGATTGTCCATAAATGACACAGATGACACAATCTGCTTGTCGCACACCTCAACCCACCACCTGTGAGTGATACTTTTGTTTTTTTAAATAACAGATATTTGAGGGTCAAGATAAAGGTAAACGTCCAGAGGGGTTGACATGTATGAACCTCATCAGAATGCAAAGATGTTTTGCAACATGTGGTCAAACCAGACATGGACTGGTTTTCTCACCAATATTTGATTGTAACATTTTAAATATAATTTTTAATCAACACAATCACCTGAGCAGAAAAAGTGAGTTAGTAGCCCCGGCCAAAAAAAACAAAAAACAAMAAAAAAAAACAATTAGACGCCTCCAACCAGCCAGCAGTTCTCTCCCTATAATCCAGGAAATCAAGGCCTATAAAGCAACCCCACCTCCAAAAAAAACTAAACAAAAAAAAACCAGGACTGCCAGTAACTCTCAGACCCAGCAAACAATCAGTAACTAAAACACTGACAACACACAAAGCTGGTGATTATAAGGGAAGGAAGTTTGGGGATGGAGACWGGAACCAACCAGTCACCACACTCTTCTGGCCTCCCCTTTCTGCCCCCTCACTCATCAGGCGGAACTGGTTCATGTTTAAAGTTTCACCAGCCAGTCAAAGGTTTAAAGAAAGGTTTTGCACAACTTGTAKAGCTGGCAATGACTCTCAGCTACTACCAGACCAATGTTAACTCAATATCTGTAAAATCAACAGTCATAGACAATTTTGTGTTGTCTATGGTTGATTAGCAGTGTTTGTGGTACCATTTTTGTTTCTGTTCATTTCACATGTTGTATAATTTCTATCGGTTTCTCTCTTTACTGTTTTTATATTTCTCTTCTACTTTTTCTTTTTCATCCTTACTATAGTATTTTAAAAAAGCAAATGATGATGCAGAAATTAAGAAACTAACATTCAGTATTGTTTTCTACTGAAGTGGTAACAAAAGGAGTAAAGAAAATAGAAAAATAGAGTATATTATAGAAAAAAAGAAAAATAAGAGAAGAAAAAAATCTGTAATATCAACAGTTATAGACAATTTTGTGTTGTCTATGGTTGATTAGCGGTGTCTGTGGTAACAGTTTTTTTCTGAAAGTCTTATTAAAATTCTTGAAGGGGTTCAAGAGATATTTTGCTAACAGACAAACACACACAGGCACAGATAATCAAATGATCACTTTTCATACCCCTACTGTAAAAAGTACAAGCATAAAATCATTGGTTCTGACACAAAGTGGATATTTCTTTTGTCACTTGACACTACGTGTGTCCCGATACCAGTTTTTGTCAAACTGAGTATGAGTACRAGTTTTTCRATTTGGTACTCACTGAAAMTGAGGACCAATACCGAGTACATCATCATCTCCTGCCTACTGTTGCTCATTGATTGGTTCACTGAATCAGGGGGCGTCGTGTTACACAGAAGATAGACATAACTTCACCTGAATCATTTGCAATGATTGTAACAATTTTTTACACAAGTTCAACTAAACAATAATTGTAGTGAGCTATTAAACAACAAGCTAAAATTAGCTACTATTTGCCTACTGGTCTCTATTGTCCTGCCCTTTCTACATTAGTGTCATACGACTGGATTGTCTGGTACACACTTTTCCTTCAAGTTTGGTGTAGTCCATTATGTTTGTGCCACAAATAAAACAAGATAGGATTCACCCATTTTTAATACGATGATCCCGCCCACAGGTTTATCCTGTTTTAGACTTAAGTCTCGAAGGCCGTATCAMTCATTGATCCACAAAAGTTTTGATTTGAGTATAATGGAAAACTTATTGCATTCATAACAACAACAAAAAGAAAAACTTTTGGATTACACGCCTTTATGTTTCATGCTTTTAGATAATCAATGRCACATAAYACAGCTTAAATTAGAAGAGGCAGAKTGTTATGGTTCCCCAAGCTCATTTATCTTCTGAAGATGTATTACTGGCTGAGGATTAACACAGATGAATATTCCTGCATTTTGCAGGCAGGAGTTAATTACACCCTTAAACTATCGCTTAAAGGTCACTGTTTTAAAATCTCTATGACCAAACAGAGAGCAGACCGCCACAAAGTTCTGATCGGTTTAAGCCCGCACAACTAATACTTCCACTGACACGACAAAACGAGTGTCTGAAGAGGTTGGTAACAAAAAAATATGTATGTATAAAACATTGGCAAGGATTCCTGTCTATGGGTGCTTCCATTATTATTAGATGCAGACTGAGTCRAAAATATTTGGTTTTCAGCATGCAACGGGTTCTTTTCTTTACCGAGCCTGACCAGAAACACAAACATTCTTAAATAATTTTTTAAGTTTTAGATTGAGAGTATCTCTTGATGAGTCATAGCTGTGTTATCTGGGATGTCATGCTTAGAGTTTGCATTCAGGATGACTCTCAGCTACATTAAATACCTCTCAATGTCTCATCCATAAAATTGACAGCGTTAAAGCTACTTYTGTGTTGGACAACCTTGATAAACTGTGGTGGCCATCTTGAATTGGATTGACTCTAAACAATCTGGTGTTTAGGTCCATCTGTTGATTGTTCTATGGAAGTTTCATTACAATCCCTCCAGGGGTTCATGAGATATTTTGCTGATAGGCAAACATGATTTACTATAAWATTTGTCAAAGTTTAAAGCAAAAGTAGTGTAGCCCTTTGAGTTCAGGATGATTCTCAGCTACTACCACACCAAATTTTAGCTCAGTATTCATAAAAGTGGCTGAGATTTAGCTATTCTTGTGTTTCACAAGATCACTTGGCTGTGGCGTCCATCTTGAATTGGGGGTGACTTCGAAAGGTAAAAATTTGTAGATGTACTTTCAATATTGACTTTCTGAAAGTTTCTAATAATAAATATCCAGTTTTGTTATATTTTGCTAACAATACAAATAGATAAATATCAAAGCATCACCTTCGGCAGCAGATGATACTGTAAATATGGATTTCTCACACTACATTTTGCAGAAAACGTGAATTAGAAGTCTAAAAGGTATAATTTAACCTTAATTTAGTTTCGCAACAAAGTACACACAACAAACACTGACTGGAACTTTCCTGACAACTTTAATTATAATCAAAACATATCTTGTTCTTGTGACTTCAAACAGTGACAGAGGAAAATTAATCAATATTTGCAAAAATTGTATTCTTCAACCCTGTTTTTGTCATCAGTTGAAGCAGCAGAGGGCATATTAGTGTACAATTTTATCAAAATTGACATTCTGCATAAAAAATATATTTAAAAAATTAAAATAAAATCAGGTGCCAGTGAATGATCATCCTGCAGGGTTTTGTTTGGACAATTACTTTCAGCCATGTTTGCCAAATAGCTGGGCAGTACAGAGTGGAAAGTAGTATGAGTACTACAGCAATGATCATGAGTCATAACTGAAAATGCATTCTGGCATCTTGGGATCCACTAAGTGTTTTAGGGGGTGCCCAGAAGTGTTTTTATATAAATGGTCATCAGCGACAGATTAGAACAAAAGGAAATCCTCTGATATTTCACAACAAGTTTCATATTTATGATTAAATCATGACTGCAGGTGGATTACAGACAAAAGCAAACACTTGGCTACAGTTTCAGGTTGCTGTTGTTTTTTTTTTAGTAGTTCTAAGTTTTCCTGCTGGAATTAGACTTCTGTCCGAGCCACCATTTTTTTACGTCATTTAATGTAAAGAAATTATTTTAAATTTATGATTCAATTTAACACAATAAATTTCAAATGTAAAAGATAATAATTCTTCTGTTCAGTTGTTGTGTTTCACCTCCCATCAATGGGTGACCCTTTGACCTTAGCTTGAAGCTAAATGAAATCTTTTGGAGCCCTTAAAAACAAAACTGATCTGTAACACATACTTTTCTGCAGAGAATATATGATGGTATTGAAATTTTACCACAATCCATTTTTGTGGTTGCGTATCTGTGGTCTGGTTGCAGAAGCAACAGTGTGGGACTGTCAGACTCCTCTCTCCCCAGTGACRTTCTCCAGTTCCTCATGGGGGGGATCCCAGGGTCTTTTCAGGCCAGAGAGGGTACAGTACCTCTTCAGCAAGCCTTGAGTCTGCTCTTGTTTCCTTCTAGTCCAATTGGGCTTCCATGWAAAAACATCTCAAGTGAATCTTTTCAAAGCAGAGGAGCAGCGGCTCTTACTTGGATCACCTCACAGAGGATTGAACTCTTCATTTTGTCTTTAAAGCTGAGCCATTCTGTGGAATTGATACTTTATCAGGTGGAGGTATTTGAGAACCACCGTGATGTTGCCTTAGACCATGGGTTCCCAACCCATTTTCCTGAAAGCCTTCATTTCTTACTGCAAAGCCAAGCTGAATTGCACCCTCATCCCTCACTACTTCCCATCTCACCCCAAAGAAGTGTTCAGTCTTTATATCTTTATCACATTAATAAAGTATATAGTTACAAGCTCATACATACCAACCCCTCTTGACCCTCAAAAGTCTGTAATTTTTGCAAAAWAATCCATAGTAGGAGCAGGGAAAGGAAGATGGAGAGAGGGGGGTAACTATTTCAAGCAGCTGATTAGGTTAGGAGATTTTTGTTTAATTTTATTYATTGTTTTGCTGTTTGTTAKGTCCTAAAGGCTCTGATATGTGAAATCAATTTTAAACTGAGTTTTAGAAAAACTCAGATTTCCCTATACGTTCGWATACCTGCRAAATAGGGGTAAATCCGTGTACAACATGACATACTGTATATGCAAACTTTTATTTATTTTATTGATAGCAYGATGAGTTGGTGGTTAGAACAGATGTCTCACAACGAGAAGGTCCTGTCTGAGTTYGATMCCTGGTTCGCAMCTGGGGTCTTTCTGTGCAGGGTTTGTACTGTATGTTCTCTTACTTGTGTGGGTTTTCTCCAGTCACTC
>NW_013952542.1:738034-751974 GCF_001266775.1 Austrofundulus limnaeus
CACTTTGGTTCCCAAAGTTGGGCTTGGRACCCAATTATGGGTCATGACGCACCTTGGATAATCTCCAGAAATCAATTTAAAGGGTAATAAAATAATTGCTGATGTAATATTTCCCAATAACTGTTACAAAAACACAAAATAAATAAAAATAAGTATTTATATTTGTGAAAAAGCTGTTTAGATTGTCAAAAAGCCTGTGTTTTTAGGGTTATTAACAACATTTGTGTACTCAGACCAGTAATATTTGGGATCACAAGTTTTTGCCATGGATATTTTGTGGGTCAGAGGATAAAAAGTTTGGGAACCACTGCTCTAGACAATATATCCCCCAGGACTACCAGTACGGTTTCCCATGACAAAATGGCCATCAGGGAGGAGTCAAACCAAGATCAAGTAAAAGAGCTTAATGGACAACCAACGTGTTTGTCAGGATACMTCACACAGAAAAAGTAAATCGGTGCACCCTCCTGCAGCCAGCTTTAAGTGGTATGCAGTGAGAACCTGGCAGTTAAGCCATGGCTCCTGGGGCTCACCAATCTGTAAAAAGAGTCATCAACATCAGGTGCTATACAAAGTAAGGTCCCTATTCTGGTTCCCAGTGACACAAACTGGCTTGTGGTAGTCATACTTTAAGTTTACAAGCATGATGGAATTCATTTTTATGCTATCAGTTTTACAAACCTTCATATTGTTTGAAATCAAAGTAAACAGAGAGTGCAGAGCCTTGACTCAGCAAAGTCGAAGCCCTACCAAAACTTTAGATCTTCTGAAGTTCTTTATGAAACCTCATCTGTTATTCAATACGCTCCCATCAAAGTCCACCACGTGRTTCAGGGTTGGGTTCATTAACAACCCAAAGCCCTGTTTTCTCTCTCCTTTTCTGCTGATGCCAGCAAAAAGAGAGATTTCTGTTGGGAGGAAGAAGGAGACTGACAAGGATGAGASGGAGTGTCAGTTTGCCAAGATCAATAAGTGAATCAAACCCCCTCTGCTGATGTTTCACTCTTTACTATCCCACTTTCATGAATTCACTGTTGTTTGCTCTGTCGAGTCTTTCTTCAACTGATGTTGCCAGACAGCCCCTACCCCSCCAAAAAAATACTGCTGACAAACAGTTGTTTTGGCAATTCCAGCTTCTTTGTTTGTATCGGATCCAAAGGGGAAAAAAACTGCAACCTCTAGCAMCCCTTAAACACTTCTTCTGAAACACTGAGATGAAGAAGTTCCAATAACGTCTCTTCTTCTCGACTAAGTTTCACCTTCAAACTTTCCCTTTCCTGACCCTTCAGCGTGTCCTCCTACACCGCGAGCTTACGGATTTTATTTAGTGCGCTCGTGCTGCGTATTTATTTTTATTCCCGCTACAAAAAGAGTTCCAGCTTTTGTTCCATCTGAAGACAAACGAAAGAAACATCTGGGGATTCATTAACAATGCAGGTTTCAATCAAAAGAACTAACTGTCACTTGGCTAAAACACAGAACAAAAACCTTGATCCACACCTACTTTACAACAAACTACAATGGCATAAATATAGACTCGGGCTATTGTTGCCAAGCCTCTGTTGTCACTACTGTTTGGGAAGAAGAAAAATAAATAAATAAATACCCAGCTCTAAACCCAAGGTGTGTGTGGGAGAGCGTCACAATGCTTGATCTGATTTTCTTCAAGGGAAAACAAGCAGCTCCGGAGCCGCAATCCAGAGCCTCCCCCACCGAACTATTCAGACGACCGTTGATGTTTTGACAAACGTGCAATAACAGCCGGTCCGCTTTTCAAGCTCAAATTGAATTTGTGTCGAGAGATACAAAACGGGATCCAGCACAAATAAGTTAACTCTGTCAGTTGCTCTTGGCGAGACTGAATTCATTTGAATCTATTAGGGAGGACCAGACTTTTACTTTCAGCCGTGTTTAAATAGAAACATCTAAAAGYTGGTCTTTTCAACAAATACGCCTATAAATCCCAAYGACATAGCATGTGTTACAGGRATGCATATTRCCTGCCACCTTTCATGCCAACATTTAGCAYTATTGTTGCTTTTACACGGAATGTCCTTTCTGTTGCAACCTGGGCTAAAACCTGCAGCCTCAGGATTACAAGAACCCAGTACTGATCACCGATCACACCTGCCCACACACAAGCCCACCAGGAACATAAGACTTAAGGGCCCAGCATTCTCAGTACAAATGAGCAGTACATTCCTGATCACGTGGTTACAAGATGTTTATTTTCATACRAACCTTTCATAGTTCATGAGACACATGGGGCAGAACTCCTGGGGAACCCCCCAGCTGCTGTACATCACATGTCTCCACTCCAATAACCAATGTTTGGGCATACATTTRTTATAGATAAAACGCCACAYTTTTCAGCAGACGGACTCCTACACAATATCTGTGGTCTTTTCATCCAGGAGTTTTTGCCATTTAAATTTGATTATAAGAGTCTGGAAGAGTCAYATAGATGAATGTAATTTCTGGCTACTCTTCAAAACTAACCATGCTGTTTGGACGCACAACAGTGGAGTGGTTGAAGCAAAATGCCACCAATGTTGTCTGAGTGCCCACAAGCTATGTCCACACTGCAGTAGTATCAGATTAAGTGACCTTRATCTGATATTATTACCCATATGTGACTTTTATCAATTTATTTTTTTTTTACAAACCCAATCTGTCTTTTCATATTTGGTACTAAACCAGATACACATCTGATGTTTTTCAAACAGACCCCAGTCTAAACAATCATGTCTCATTTTATCCAACTTTTACGTCAGTGAGGTTGAGGTATACAWATCAATCCAAATACTGATATTATCGATACAAACGTCATGCAGTTTATAACTTAAATTCTGCTCTTCTTTATCTACAGAAGTCCAGTAGTTTCATCTTTTTTAACTTTCTATATTTGGTACTTCCTTATGACTGAGAATTTACATCAACCTATGCCTCTAACAGCGTGTTGGATTGTATCACAACTATCATGATCAGTAGTTAAGTTTGTACTGTCTGCTTCTGTCATTCCAGGCTAACGTAGATTAGCTGTGGCGGCCATTTTGAAATGGATTGATTCCAAAATCAGTTGTAGATGTATATTCAATAACTATTTGCTGTGAGTTTGGTACAAACCTGTCCAATGATTCATGAGATGTTATTTAACTGACACAGGGATGACTCCTATAGATCAGTCATCACACAATATTTAGTGCTCGGAGTATGGATTATGGATGATTCTCAGCTACACTTATTTTTAACCTAATTACTGTAAAGTTGATTGGCTTCCCCCCCTCCCCAAGTTTTGCTTTCTTATGACATTTTGATGATGAGTGCATCTCTATAGTGTATTTACTGCTTTAAAAATGTTAGAGAAAGGCTTAGATTTTACCTTTTGACCCCATCACKATATCACATGAGACCTAAACTGGCCAAAACCTTTGTCACAATAAGCTTCGTCTCTTTCAATGATCATTTTTGACAGACAGACGGGCCTCCAGGAGCCCCCCCGTTGAGACTAATCTGCCACACTTTGACCATAGATCATACATGCCACGTTTAGTCCAAGAAGAAACATTGCAATCTTGCTCCTGTCAAGAAAAATGACAGTCCTTTTTTTCCCCTTTTTTTTCAGGGGCAACCGAACTACAAAAACTTCTCGCTGTGCCAAAATCTTTGCCTCTATCTTTGGGACGCAGGGGTCCACGCGTGCTATAAGCTGTCGCTTTGATGGTGCCCTGGGGCACTCTGTGGGACCGCAGATCTACAATGCTCTGCACAGAGTTGTCACTCTGTCAGAAAAAATGTACCGCAGAGCCTTCATAAAAGCCGCCCCGTGCGAGCCTACCATGTTTCCCCCATCAGCCGCGGTTCGCCTCACACAGCTTGTGAAACACAATTTAAATGGAAAACAAGGGCTGACGTCCGGGGTCAGAGGTCGGCACGAACGCCACTCGGGCCGTGAGTGAACGCTGTCGTTTGAGTTCTCCACGTCGCCTGGGAGACGAGCTCTTCAGCATCATCGTCGTCACTGCTTGCTGAGGATGAAATCCTTCTGAAAAGATTTTATGGTGAATTAAAGTGTAGCTGTAATTGCAGCTCGATGCAGGCTGTGGAAAATCTGAAATAAATAGATGGAAAAAGAGAAAGCAAAATATTAGTGAGAYGCGGGGGAGGGGGGTAGCAGCATGAAAAAGCCCATCAAGGTGGAGGCAAAAGCCAAAAAAAAAAAAAAAACCAAAAAGAAATGTTCCCATCTCTTGGTGCTGCAGTGTGCGCCGTCAGATTCTTCACCCGGGGACTGTGGAGCACTTAACTCCATGCAGTTGTGATTTCTCCAATTACGGGTGACAGCTCCCAATCCGTGTGGGAGGTGGATCACCTCTGGAAGTGCCAGGCAGAATAMGAACCGCAGCACTACATTAATAATTCACCGGAGGTACATTCATATTCAGCCTAAGCGCAGCAGTTTGGGGCCCATTAGTGATAAAGGCAAGCAGACGCTCCCTTCTACCTTTCAACTTGATGTTCAGTCGCAGGTAGAAAAGCCCACGTGTTTGATTTTTTTTTTATATGTATTTTTTTATTTTACGACTTTCATTTCATTCCCTCGCACTTGGGCCAACCGCTTGAGCAAACTTTATAAATGTTTCTAAGACGGCAGCCTGGTGGGGTGCTTTTAAAACCGCTGCTGAAGAAGTTTGTTTTAATCTTGAAGCGAAGACGCTGAACGAGCGCCTCCGTATTAATCTAATGCAATACATTTTTGTCTCGTATAGATTAGTTGCTTTCAATTTGTAGAGTTTGCAGAGGCATATGGGGAGCTACGACAACAAAGTCTGAAAGACTCCCTGAAGCATATTGTCCGTCGGTGGTGATAACTGCCATCCATGCCAAATGGCAGCAGTGCTGAGGGAGAACGTCGTGTACCAAACCAACTGCCTTGTCTCAGCAGGCTGCTGCATGCACTTCTTTTTCCTGGAAGGAAAGAAAAAAATACACGCCGGCTCCAAAGGGGAGAATAAAAACGTACATAAAAAACTAAAAACAGAACAGCCTTTGCATTAAAAGTAAATGGAGTACGATGCAGAGAAACAGGAAGCTGGAACAACGGTCATGTTTGTTGCAGTTTGTAACTTGAACTGTAGGAACAACTGTGTGGCTGACCTTTATGGGGACTTTAGGTTTAAAAGCACCTGTTTGCCAGGATTAGTCTGAGCATGYTTGTGGGTGTTGGAGAAGGAATGAAGGATGATTGTTTTATTTTAAATGGAATTTTGAATTACTATTTATAAAAAGTGGTCAATTATTTTCTGATGCAGATGCAAACTAGGGTTGGATATCCACTTAAATAACTTGTTAAGTTTTACTGAATGTACAGAATTTACTAAGTTGTATGAAATTTAGCAGGGTTTAATTGCAGAAATCCTGCTTGTCTCCCAATTTCCCCACTTTCCTTTAGGTGGGGTTTAGAACTTGAGTGAAATCCCMCCYRGTTTGTTTTTATATCCCTGAGGGGACGGTGGATYGACTTCCATTCATTTTCTGGTAATTTTATATCCTAACTCTGACCATTTACCCTAAAATTAACCTCACATGGACCTACCTGACCCTAAAACTAACCTAAGCTCAATTCACTCCTTGGTCCTAAACCTAATCCCCCATCCAAAATCAGCTTCCATACCCGTGGGGACATGGCATCGGTCCCCACGATGCACATCCGATGCCCAGGAGGCTGCCTTTTTCTGGACGATGTAGCAAAAACCTGCCCACACACATACCTTTTTCATGTCTAACAATACTGGTGTCAAATGTTTGTGCTATGTTTAACAGGGAATTCCCACTGGCAGGGCGATCCACTCTATGATTTCTCACTTCCCAATAAAACTGGTTTGCAGCAAAAGTGCAGCAAATTGGAGATTTTCCATTGCAAATTTCTCTGGTGATTTTGAACCCTGTACACCTCCACCTAGTGGCGGGATGGCATCATTCTACAGGTAATATAATCAACATGCATTATGGGAGATGTAGTATGCTGGCTTCAAAGCAGCTTATTTTACGGCAGTGTTTCCCAAAGTTGGGGTCGGGACCCAAAGTGGGGTCCCGAAAAATCAAGGTGGGGTCCTGAAAAGATTTTAGGAATTAATTACATTTTTTTTGCCTTTGTTGTTACCAAGGAGTGAGGTTATTGTATTTAAAATGGATAAATGTAGTATAAAAATATTGTTACTATGCCCATGTTTAGTTGACCTGATACAAATGTTTATCATCCAAAMATAGCTGGGGGCACAGGTCTCTGTTATTGTTATTTTGTGGGTCAAAAGCTGAAAAGTTTGGGAACCACTKCACTTTGGTTCCCAAATTTGGACTTGGGACCCAATTATGGGTCATGAAGCACCTTAGATAATCTTCAGAAACTAATTTAAAGGGTAATAAAATAATTACTGATGTAATATTTCCCCCCTAACTATTACAAAAACACAAAATAAGTAAAAATAAGTGTTTATATTTGTGTACAAGCTGTTTAAATTGTCAAAAAACCTGTGTTTTTAGGGTTATTAACAAAGTTTGTGTACTCAGACCAGTAATATTTGGGGTCACAAGTTTTTGCCGTGGATATTTTGTGGGTCAGAAGATAAAAAGTTTGGGAACCACTGTTTTAAGGCATTAATACATCTTTGAAGGTCTTGCTGTGCCAGGCAACATTTGGACCATGGGCCTTGGGTATGACATGTACTGTACCATCTCAGGAAATGTAATCTCCCTCTGCTACTCAAAATCCTATGAAAATGATTCACCTTCTACTCACTTTTCTGCCCACKCTCCATCACAGCCGACTTATCTTTCTTCCTTTTAGCACCTGAATAAAAGAAATGTAGACAAGTAGCCTTTTTGAGTTCCATGTACTTTGATAAATAACTTCTGGAACTTTTAAAAAGAACTCATCTCTATTTCAACAAACATATCTTCTAAATGTTTCTCAAGCAAACAAAAGACTGGAGATGTTTTAAGACAGCTGCCATCCATTTCACTTTTAGTCTTGCTTAAACTTGCTATTAGCTCATCAATCCAGTCATTATAAAGCTCGTTTTCTCCTAACTGAGGTTGTTCAAAAGGTATCTACAACCAGATATTAATTGTTGTAGCTGTGAACTGTAAAGCTGGTTGGTGTTAAATAGTGGCTACCATTCAGAAATATTTGATCTGTTGATAGTGGATGTGTCTGAATGAACCCAAATGACGTATTGTAACAAAAATRTATTAATTGGAAATCCTATAACTTGTTTTCTCTGCTGCATAAAAGCAGCCGATGTTGCTTTTGGTAGCTAAAGTGTAACAAGTTCAATTTCTCCTACATAAACCATGCAAGGTCAGAAGATTATTTGGAAACACATTGTCTAACGAATGTACTATTTAGCTTGAACATTTGGAGAAGATTCATGGTGAAAAGGAGCACCACACAGAGATGTTTCGGCCCATGAAAGCTGGTAAAAAGAATCATYACTAAGTTTAAAGGAAAAGGGTGACATTCGACTGTCAGCAGGTGAGTGTGAGCTCCATGAAAGCCACATGACCTTTTCACACAAAACCTGTTCTCCACTTAGAAAAAAAAGGAGTGTGTGTGTGTGTGTGGGGAAGGGGGGGGGGGTGTAAGGCGACGAAAACTATTCCATTTAAGATTATGAACCCTCGTATCAATGGTGGCTGCACAGCGACACTTGATTCTTAATAACACGATTCCTTCAAAGGCATTCAGCAAATCACAGAGCATTTCCATTTCAAAAGGAGAGAGCGGAAAAAATCGCTTTCATTTCACTCCCTCTCAGTATTTCTCTCTCTTCTAAAGGTGACTTTTATTTCTGAGAGTGTGTTTTTTAAGAGTTTACCTTTTAAGTGGGTTTGTCAGCGAGTGATGTCACATCAGCATATGTTTAGGACCGTCTCTGGAAATGTCCTTGGGAATCATAGCAAAAGCAGTGACACAAATTGGTGGGGTTTTTACATAAAAGAGTAGCAGTGCAAACACTTTTATTTTATTTATTTATTTTTTTACAAGATTTAAAAAGATTCATGAGCTGATATTTTTGTTTTGAACAGCAGAGTTTGGAAAACGCGATTTCGGAAATCAGAGCCTTTTTTGTTTTCATAAGAGTGGCTTTAAATGGACCTTTCTGCTCATTCGACAGTCACATGTCGCCCCCCACCCCCCTGCAGCCACTTCCTGTATCCGTCTGTTCCTTACCTCAGTGATCCATTTGTCTTCGGAACATCTGTACTGATTGCACGCCGGCTCGCCGAGCCCGTGCCAATCGCCACGCATCTGAATTCCCAAAGAGCTCGGAAACAAGAAGCGTCACAGCCTCTGAGCGCACCTCCTGTGATTGCTTAAGGTTGAATAAGGTGTTAAAAACGGGAATACATTCAAAAGAGTAATTAATCATCTTAATCACATGGCTGCGATGCACCACTTTGGTATTTGCTTCAAACGCTGTGAGCGGTTCATCAAAGCCAGCCATGTAGGTAATGACTTCCTCAGTGCTTTAATACCCTTCTTAAATTTGCATTTAGATCGCAAAGATGGATCCAAGCAAGCTTTTCATAATACTCAACCCCTTCCTAAAGAGGCAGCCATGCAGCACGCCGTGCTGTGTGGACACATAGYGTGATGCAAAAGNAATCAAGAAAGCAAAGGCTCAAGTAAAAAAACCCAAACAAAAGAGCAAATAAAACTTACAAAATAATGTGTTTAGGTGTGGGATCAGTGGTGCCTCTAGATAGGGATTAAAGGTGATCATATGGGGGCCACTGAAAACCCAGGAACAGCACACCAAAACCAAAATCCACAACCATTCCGAAGATTTGTTATAATGTTGATATCCACTAACGTCTAATCTGGTAGCCAAAGAGTTAGCTTTTCTATTGCTAAATAAATTTGAGTTCAAATGATTATTTCTTGCTCTCTGTCCCATTCCTCCATACAGAATTTGGGAAAAGGGCCTTTGTTTACTCTGCCCCATCTACATGGAACATGTTGCAAAAACTCTGGAAGTTAACTGAACTGATCCCATTGAGCGCCTTTAAGTCCAGATTGAGGGCATTAGAAATTACTTCCTTGAATTACGAATGTTTTTAATAGTGATTGTTTGTATTGTGTTTTAATTGTGTAACTCTATGTAAATGTACACTTTTTGCTGCCTCTTGGCCAGGACTCCCTTGAAAAAGAGGTTTTTAATCGCAATGGGACTTTCCTGGTTAAATAAAGGAAATAAATAAGTAAAATGTAAGAAAAATAGATAGCAGAAGCTAACGCTACATCTAAATTGATAATTAATTAAGAGATTTTTAGTGTCTGCAGGCTTTTAATTACTGGAACTGAATTTAGAGGTAGCTAACTGGTCTGCAATTATTTTTCAAAGTTATCAAAAATTCTGACAAGCTAAAGAAAAACTGGTTTCACTATCAGCAAAACTGTGGCCACCACTGGGAATAACCTTCTGATATACAGTTCATAGGTTTACTTTCAATATTCAACTTATTAAAGTGCCTGTGACATGCATATTTTTCAAATACAAAAAGTCAAAGAAAACATTTTATATTTAAGAAAGTTGGAATACTATGCACGATTTAACCCATTTTGTTTTTTGAACTTGGCTCAGCCAAAGTGAAACAGGAAGTGACATCAAAGGGGAACTCTTTAACAAAGAAAACTCTCTGGTCTTTGTTTATTGAAACAATATTTTTTGAACTCCGACTCTTGTTCATCTCTCTGAYAGTGTCTCAAAACAATCTTAAGAAACATTAAAATGTTCTCTACRGTCTGGGTTGTTGGCTGTTATAGCAACGCTCTGTTGACATGCAGACATTCCCCTTTGACATCACTTCCTGTTACTTCACAGGCAAATATCTCAACAACTGTYCATCTCAACGATATGAAATTTTATTTGCAATATTGCATTCATTTGTGTTACAAAAATTTGACATCACAGGCACTTTAAAGCTCATCCTTTATATTTATACAATGATATTACTTTATGTATATAACCTCCTGAATCACTGCATTTTGATGTGGATAACATTGTTTTTAGACTGGGCACATTGAGGCTGATGGGAAGAGCGGCTGCAGCTGTGAGTGAATTAAATCTGGTATAAAAGTATGAAGTATAAAGGGCCGACAAATAAAAACACAAGAGATTAAACTGAACAAATGAGAAAAAAAAGACAGAACAGACAAAATATCGGGGGTTCGTCAGTCACACTGTAACACAACAATGGTCGTGTCAAACTATACGTTGATGGCATCATGTTTGCTGTTTTTATGACTTTGCCATTATCGTTGTTCTTCTAGCTTTGGCATAATGCCAGCATGGATAACACTGCTTTAAATTCTCAGTAACCAAGCCAAGCACAAGCCCCTCAATATGGATACTTTTCCTCTACACCCACCCAGGACCCTGGTATACTCCCACCATGATGATCAACAGCCACAAACTTGCTACAGACAGATGACTTAGATGTGAATGCACCGCCTCATGGGGSTTAAAACTGCATATGGTCTTTCTATCACACTTTAAGTAATCTGAAGCAAATACTGTATAATTTAGGAATGAGAAGTAGCACTACAAACAGTCTTTGACTTGTTTTGTTATCCAGGCCCAGTGCAGCTGCTGGAACATTGTTGTTCTTTTTAAAACTCCGCATTACTTTTAGCGTATGAACAGAACAAGGCACCAGCATGACACTCTGACCTCCACAAAAATGGTTCCCAATGAACTCCATTGAAATTTTTTTCTCCTGTACTTTAGCTTTTGACAGTCTTATGATAAGTACAAGTTGTGTAGAGCCTGAGTCACCGCTGTCCTCGGTGTGATTTAGCCACTTCATTTGCATAGGTTAATTTCAAACAGAACCTCAAATTAGGCTTGAAAGGATAATTACTTAATCTTCCCGTTCCTCTCCCCTTCGCCCCCTCCCTCCACCTCAGTGCTGTATCCATTTTCCATCCAGGTTATGTAAATGGATCTTCCGACATCTACTTTCTCGGGCATCTGTTTTTGTGCATTGGTGGCCAGTCTATTTATTTTTTCCTCGTCTTTCCGCCTCATAGTATTGATTGGACACTTCTTTAATTCACTCCCACTCGTGTACTCTCGAGTAAATTGCCTACACAAACCAGATAATTTCCACAATGCACCTGAAGCCATCATGGCCAATTTGACAGCAGGAGGGCAAATTCATTTAGATTCAGTCATGAACATACTGAGCGCTCACATTAAAGGGCAGCGGGCACGTCAGCTTTGCTGTGGTCACTGATGGTAATTATTTTTGAGCAATAGACGTGTAGCATTCAGATACAGTTGTCCTTTGAGGGGGCTAAAAATGGTGAATAAAAGACAAAGCTATCCTACAAGCTCACTCTGAAGAAAAAAAACGGCAGCTTTGTACAGACTTTATGTTGTAATGATCACGTTACATAACCATACTTTTGATCTTTTCTTGACACCAGCAACATTGCATGAACCTCAAATCCTCCATACACCAAAGAGCATTAAAAGAATCCCACATAGCAGATACAGTAGGTGTGGGCCAGATCTGGTGTCAAGCTGGCATCAATGGCTGTCCGTTGACATGGAGAGTGTTTTGTCATCCTGATGTGGGCCAGGTCTAGCAATGTTGGCAATGTTTTTTAGGATTGTAGGCCACAACTGGCCCAGCTGAAGTTTGGTTCACATGACCCAATCGGTCAATGCCAGAACTGGCCCAGCTGAAGTTTGGTTCACATGACCCAATCGGCCAATGCCAGAACTGGCCCAGTTGTAGTTTGTTTTAGAAGGCCCAAATCTGTCAATACCACAACTGGCCCAGTTGTAGTTTGGTTTATATGGCCCAAATCTGTCAATACCACAACTGGCCCAGTTGTAGTTTGGTTTTTATGACCAGAATCTATCAATTTCACAACTGGCCCAGTTGTAGTTTGGTTTTTATGACCAGAATCTATCAATTTCACAACTGGCCCAGTTGTAGTTTGGTTTTTATGACCAGAATCTATCAGTTTCACAACTGGCCCGGTTGTAGTTTGGTTTATATGGCCCAAATCTGTCAATACCACAACTGGCCTGGTTGTGGTTAGGTTAATGTGGTACTGGCTCATGCATGGATCGCCTCTCTCATATCACATCTTGGCCACCAAAGGGTCGACATTCTTTATGTTAGCTTTGATTGCCTTGTATGCACATTTTCTTTGACAATCTGTTCGAGAACACAGTGTCCACCTTTGGAAGGGCAGTCCCAATGTTTTTTTGTGCTGTCTTCAGCATTTGTTGGTGATTCTTTTTAGTTTTCCACTGTACAGCCAACACGGCATAAATGTACAAAGTAAAAATGGGGAACCTCTCAATTTCCTGGTCCTTCTTATGTTCTGGCCTTCACCTGTGACAGAAAGAACAGGTTCCCATAAACAAAGCAGACAAAATGAACCATCTCCACATTGACTAAGCTTAGCCTTCGGGTGTGAAGGTGGCACCCAACTGAATTTACATCCAATAACTTTTACCAAAAAATATGTTTTTAAGGCCCTGTCACTAAAGGTTTAGACAATTCATGCTAGTTTATAAAGATTTTGCCCAACCCTAAAGATGTCGATGCTTAAGATGAAAAAAAATCTATAATTCCATTGGAAGCCTCTTTTGAATGTAAACATATTGTAATACTACAATTAGTTCAAATATACTCTATAATCTAAATGAAATATTTCTGCCTTCGTTATTTAAAACATTATAGTTACAGAGAATTGCCTTTGAATATCCACTATATTCACAAGGAATGTAGCTACAGTACACCAACGAACAAAACCATCATATTTTGGACCATCATAATGTTCACTATTGTTGTGGAAACAAAAGCTGTGCATCAAGGTTAACCACAAAGTTGCTCATCTTCACCATTTTAAAGCATTTAAAGGTTAATTAAAACACAGGGATTGTACTGTGTGTCACGCATAGTGTAAAAGTGTTACAGGTGTGTTAGACTACTAATTCACACGCTCTTGAAAAATAAAATAATGAATGCATGAGGTGGCTTGGGACTGTATGTGATACACATGTTTTTGAGGTTGTTAAATGTGACAAAACTAAGTGTGAAAACCTGGTGGAGGTGCATTGTAGTTTGTGAAATACAGTATATTACACAGATGCATTGCCTAATTTATGTCTTAGGTATGTGTGGCAAACCTTTAAAGGGATCTCCTACTAGTTATATCTTTAGACATTATTTGATAAACATTTACTTAAAATACAAAATTAAGACTGTAAAAAGTAGGTTACGTTTTTATTAAAGAAATACATTGTCACACAGATGTAGACATTTTATGTACATCGCAAAGCTTCTTTTTTTGATGATGCTTACTAGTGATCTGGTGCAACCTCTATTTAGCTTGAACATTAAGTTTGCACAATGTCTGACRTTCAGCCCTCATAAATGATACTGGAGTGCATWAACAGAGAGGAGAATGTAGAAAAGACTCAGCCTAAAACTGAAAATGACAACAGTTCTGCTACATGGAAAACTYCCCTGAGCTTTAGCTTTTTAGTTTTTGTGTTAGCTCCCAAGAAATATGTATAAACTTAGCACAAAAAGTAAGGAAATGTGTGTTTAGTAGATTATTTCTTAAATCTTATATCGGGCACCTGGGGGCACCAGAAGTTCAAATCAAGTGTCAAACAGCAAAAGAAGCTGTTTGGCAGAGAATATTGGGCAATTTTTTCATTTGTGCAACCCACCTACTCATACTGCCCTTACCGCAAATGCACGTTCCTTACAAATGTTGCACCATTTAAAAGGGAAATTAACAGTCTTTTCATCACTATAAAATTGATTGCCAAGAAGCATTGTTACAACTTAGAAATAATACCAAACACGAATTTCCATACTTTTTATGCTAAGTTATATATATA
>NW_013952542.1:753694-759032 GCF_001266775.1 Austrofundulus limnaeus
TATATATATATATATATCGCATTAGCTTTTCAGCTATTAGCTCATGATCTAACACTATATTAGCCCGGGAACTAACTAACTTAGTAAAATATATATGGCGTTGTATTATATGGTTAATAATATTGGCTTGGGCGGGCGCTAACCCATTAGTAATTAAAAATATATAGTGTTAGCTCCAGAGCTAATTTATTAAATGTCACATTTTATTGTTTCAACCCATATATTGTGCAGAATATAGAAACTAATAAAACTAATGAATTATTGTCACACATTATAGATTTATAGCCTGGACTCTTTGTGTCTTATTCTCAACTAGAACGTATCATTATCATACCCAAAATGCATTGCGTCAGTAACTGAAGTGACAGTAAATGAAAAACATAAYAAACAGACATTTTTTGCATGCTTCCACATGTCAAACAACTTTTAATAGAATACAGAAATTACATATTAAGGCCGAAATGTGCAAGTAGTCATGGATCCCTTTAGCGATGGAGTGAAAGTGATCTGGAAACACTTCTTAAGTTATCTTTTTCAAAGGAAGGATAATGTATGGGAGGATAATGTGTGATTAAATGTGCAGTTATCTACTTCTTACTCTAAGTGTTGAACAAAATTTGTGTGCAACATACTGTAAATGCCRTACCAGCAAATGTTGATTAATGAGYTCACAGCTCSCATGAACATATAATCTTTTCCCTCTCCCTCACCTGCAGATCAATGAAACAGCCATCAATAACTAGCCGGTGAGTCGAGCCTTTATGAGTTCTTTTAGTCACTTTTAAAGTTATAGATTTATTGTCAAATAATGTTTTGTTTATTGGCATCATACCCCCAACACACACACACACACACCCTCTATCCTCTATCCCCTTCCCTCTGTGTCTATAATTAGGGTAAACAGCAGCTGGTAATTCAAAGCGGAAAAGGAGAAAAAGTTGAAAACATGAAGGGTGAGAAATGCCTCAGCAAATGCAGAAAAACGCTCTTAAACAAAACTTTGCACGAAAAGAAAGGTAATCAATAGTTAGTGATTCTGGAGCGCTAATTCAAATGCAAATTCTTCGCCTCAGATGTCATAGCTCAGTGCGTGCACTCACCAACAGAGGAGGGTAAAAAAAAACAGAAAAGAAGCAGAGTGTGAAAGGGAGGAYGAAAAAAATCTAAATATGCCACAGGAAAAAAAAAACAAGTGCTGCGACCACCAGGGTAATTAGTCAAACAGGCCTTTCTCCTCATCAAAGAGGGCCAGCAGCCATGACTCCGCAGCCACATTATCAGCCTCGCCTTTTGTCCTCCGAGGTAAACAAGCAAGCTAAGGCCAGACAACATCAAATCTAAACGCCACAAATCCCTGCCTCGTACAAATAAAGAGCCGGGGGGAGCAACTTCTCCCTATCAGGTATGCAAGCAGACTCATTTAGAAGCAAACAACTTATTGAAGGAAATTAAAAAAAAGGTTGCCTCTGTGAAAAACACTTTCTGTTTCTGAACTCTGTTAGTTTAGAAAGACGCGGTCCCGTGACCTAAAAAATGTATGCATCTGAGCTTTGGAAAGGAAGTGAACAAAGACRTGAATAGACTGAATGCTAATCTGCTACAAGTAGCTTTAAGAAAAAAAAACAGGTCGCAAAAGGTTTTTATGATGAGCTACTTCAGCTCATTGGAACTTTTGAAGGGTTTACTCGGTGGTGACCCTCTTTTCTCGTTTTGGCTTCAATGAACGTCACACTTGAGTCACACAAGCAACTTAATGAATACTTCAAAGAAAGGCACCTTGTGTACGCACTTCTATTCAACAAAGGTTGTAGCAGAGTCTGGAAATATGAGTAGGTTTTTTTTTCAGTTATAGGTACGGTTATAATTGAGGTGTCAAGTATCAAATTTTCCGCTTTTATTAAGACACATCAGACTTTAAAGCAGGGGTACTCAACTGGTGGCCCATGGGCCACCTCTGGCCAGCGGGTGACTTTAGTCTGGTCCGCCGATGACTTCATTAAAAAAACTTTTTTTGTTTGTTTGTTGTTTAGACTTGAATGACAAAATTTTCAGCCAGAGTGGCCAATGTCTTTAATATAAAAATAAATCATAAATATGAATTATTTTATCTTGTTTATTTTAAATTTGAAGAAGTTAAAACAGACTGTATTTATTTCGTTTTTGCTTGAACGGCCTCTGAGTTGTTGGCTTTCAGTAACTGTGACCCCATGAGCRATTCACTTTTGGAAAGATAACATTCATGCTGTGGAGATGAACCGTTGTTGAAATTTTTGCGTTGGTATTAACAGGAAGTGATTACAAAGAGAAAGCCTGCACGTAAACAAAACATCACTACAACAGCTAATAACACAAACAGCAGCGAAGAACGTAATGTTTCTTTAGCTTAAGTCACCATTAGAAAAATCTATCTAGACCCCTCTTTTGTCATCACTTCCTGTTTCACTTTGGCCATGCCATATTTAAAAAAATATGCCAGTTATATGATAAAATGGATCCTTTTTGTGACTTGGCGCTATATTAATAAATTAAATTGAAACTGAATTGATTAAAACAATAAGCCCATGAGATAACATCAGCATTTTTTTTCTTATGCATTACCTCACAAAACTTCTTGCATTCCCACACACAAGTTGTTCATTACCTCAACACAAAGCTTTTGTGTGAAAACAGAAGGAGCATTGTGAGGTAATGCTATTGGTAGATGGCCTGAACTTGTGTAGCGCTTTATCAAATGCTTTACACTGCATTCATTCACCCATTCATTCACACACTGATGGTGATAAGCTACATTGTAGCCACAGCTGCCCTGGGGCACATTGACAGAGGCTGGGCTGCCATGCACTGATGCCACCGGACCCTCTGACCACCACCAGCAGGCAAGGTGGGTAAAGTGTCTTGCCCAAGGTCACAAAGACTGAGACGGACAGGGTGGGGTTTCTAACCGGCAACCCACCAGTTACAGAATGGACCCCTGCCTCCTGTCACCCTGTTAATTTTTGTAATTGAACAGATATTTTGGTGAGCAGGCAGTAGATATTGAAGCTAACTTGTTAGCGTACAGTAAACAGCTACGAGAAGGAGACAAACTCCCACATGCTGGTTGGTTAAATACCTTTATTTAACCATTCATATTTTTCTAGAATTTAACACTTTTAGTAAAGTATTGGTGTCCACAAGGGCATCTGTGCATAATTCATATATTTTTCCCCTTTTTATTTTTAAGCTTACAAAGGTAAGTCGTTAGAATGACTGTTTCATTTTACAGTACCTTGGTGGCAAAAATGGGACAAAAGCTTGTGCATGATTAAGTATTCACAGAGCCAGTATGGCACAAAAAGAASTAGATTTTAGAAGTAGGTATATATTTACTTCCACTGTCAAGAACTATGTCTAGAGTTTTGTTTTTGTCAGCAGCATTTTATATAGCTTTTTCTTCTGTCTTTGTTACAGCAAGGACAAACTTCAACTCTTGAATTCTTCCTTTTCAAGAATCTCATTTTATCTTTGAAGTAACAAACTTACGTGCTTTTTATTTTGCCAGTGAATAAACCAATTTATAAAATCTGTGTGTGAAATGAAAGTTTAGTTTTTTTTTCTTTTTACATATTACTATATTACATATAATGGGAAGATAATCTTTGACTTTAACAATGTCTTGTCTATGTCTTTTTTTTACAATGACAGTGTGAAAAAAAGCAAAAAAGACAAACCCACATTGCAGAACCGAGAAAGGATTCTCAGATAAATCTGCAGCTTCTCAGTGGTATTATGAAGCAACGGTTCCCAAACTTTTCAGCTTTTGACCCACAAAATAACAGTAGCAGAGACCTGTGCCCCCAGCTATGTTTGGATGATAAACATTTGTATCAGGTCAACTAAACATGGGCATAGTAACAATATTTTTATACCACATTTATCTATTTTAAATATACTAACCTCACACTTTTGTAACAACTAAGGCAAAAATGTAATTAATTCAGAAAATCTTTTCAGGACCCCACCTTGACGTTTCGGGACCCCACTTTGGGTCCCGACCACAACTTTGGGAAACACTGTTATGAAGCGTCTTTGCACACTTGGTACCTAATCAGTAGKAGTGTAAGAAAATAGATAAAAGATACACTGAAATATTGGGATATTTCATTTCCTGATGCTGTATTGATTCTCCAAATCCCTGTATCACTTTTTATTAAGGCTTAAAAGATGGATGTTCTAAGAAGAAATGTGAAATACAAATGCAGTTCTCACTGTTCAGTGTTCTTTTTGTTTACATAAAAAACTAAATCAAATCAGATTTTATGCATACTGTGCTCTTTTTACTGAGTTTATTGAAATTTAAATCTTTTGGGGGAAAAACACACACGTGTACTGCCTTTCTCACAGTATTGTGAGATATCATATTGTAACCCTTATGTCGTAATACATATCATATCACAAAATTCTTGCCATTACACAGTCCTACTAATCAGATGGTTCAGTACTTTTCAGGAAAAATAGACAACTGGAAAGTAAAGTATAAAGAAGTGGTTCAGATCCTATAGAGTTTTGTGAAAAGKTWATGAACRGTTAGTATGTTACCTGTTGTAGATAGCTTTCTGAAGGAACTCAATTTTACTTTTTAAAAAAAGTTGAATTCTGACTGGATTGACAAGATAATGGCTTTTTTCCAGCAGGACTAAGACCAAAGCACCTGCTTTGAATGTTGTCAGTTCATTAAATGTTGTTAGCAGTTATCAGTCCCAAACATGTCCAGACTGTTCTTCCTCTCCCTTCTAGTTGGTTGGAAGGAACTTATCAGCCCTTTGTATGGCTGTATGCATTTAGGCACAGTGGCTTTAGCTCCTCCCCTGGGACTCAGAGCTGAGTCGGCCCGGCACGCTGTCCAGCTTTGACCGGGTGTGTTGAACATTTCCAGAAACTTCTACGTTTTAATTTAGTTTATTTAACCAGCCGTGCAATTAGGATCAAATTTCTGTCAGCGGTAGCTCTATAAGCAACAGAATTTCCTTGAAAGTTTCATCAAAATCCGAGGTGGATTTATTTTATATTATTTATTTTCATATTTTACAGGCAAAGGACCCCTGGTCCTCCACCCTCCCCACTTCTGCTGTCCAGGAAAGAGATTAAAACATCTGAGAACTGCTGGAGAAGACCTCCAAGCGGCTTGCTGCCGAAATGTCACCGTGTGGAGAGCCAGACTTACCGTAATATTCACAACTTCCTATTTTCTGCAGTCACCTTCACCATAGCCTACACATTCTCACTCCCAACTCGTCACATATTGACGTTTAAGGTAAGGTTCCCTCTGCGTCTTATTTGGACGCAGAAGGTACCCCCC
>NW_013952542.1:759356-763087 GCF_001266775.1 Austrofundulus limnaeus
CAACAAGGTAAAAACTACATAAACAAACAAAACACCTTTGAAAAAATCTTAAACGAAGCTTTTTTGGGGGTGAGRTGGGAAATGTTGCATTGTTTTACATGGAGGATGAGACTCAGGGGCTCTACTAAAGGGGGACCATGGAGGTGGGCAGTGTTTCCCCTACATTACTTGCCTTAGCTGGGTGAGGTGGAGGTTAGCAGTTGTCAAGTGCTAACGTTTTTATTGCTGGTGGTTTTAAATGAGGTTTTGAGCAGATTATGCTAGGTTGAAACCACATATCCTGTTGTCTCAATCTCTGCTCCTTGTCCGGCAGTAACGGAACTGTTGTGGAAATATTTACTCAACAAAGACAGAAATACGTGGTCCAAGAATGAAGGTACTCTGTTGAATGATCAGCTGAGTTTTATTGCAACAACAGGAAACAGAACAACATAGAGCCATCACGGTCCCCCTGCTCTCTGCTCTCTGCTCCTTCTCTCTTTTTTCTGCTCCTCTGAGGCAGTTGAGGCCTCATATATACTGTTTAACAAACACCATTATGTCATCTTAATAAAGCAAGATTTCATCCTGAGGAAATACTAGGTCAAGGGAAACCACAAAGATAAACACAAGTGATATCTAAGAATGATTGTTGTTAGCAAATCTTGTTCTTCTATAATCATTCGATCTGCAGATGAACAGCATGTCATGAAAACATAGGTCATTAAAGTCATGAAAACATAGGTCATTAAAGTATGTCATGCATTACTTGCTTAAGCCCAAAAGTATTATTTCTATAATAGAACTGTATTTGGGAGGGCACCCTCCTTATTTAATGGTAAGGGAAACATCGGGCAAACTCTGGTGGCCACACCTACTGCCTCTTTGACCAACAGTTTCCATTTGAGTCCCAAGCGTTTGCCTCATAAACAGAAACTACTTTTGTGTTTTGTTTTGTTTGTTTATATTGAAGAGATTTCGATCAGTTTTACTTATATTTTATCTTCTGTTAATAACTACAGTACATTATCTGCTCATAGCTTTTCAAATCAGTAACGAATCTCATGTAATTTGACCTAGGGTATGACATTTCACATGTCACAGTGTGCAGGACAAGCTGGTTGTAAACATGTTTACAACTACTACAGCTACTGAGGCAGTGCAAGCATGAAGACCTGATACAACCAATAGGAGGGCCAGAGTGCTACGTGACAAGCTGACATCCAGATACAGCGTATGTTTCTCAAAAATGACATAAGAAAGAGGCTTTACTATAAAATGTTGAAGTTACAGAAATTAGACAAGATACTGCTGGGCGATCGAAGGGAAGTATCGGTCTAGTGTTCTCCCAGATTTGTAGATCTGCTCTGTGGGTTTTACATGTAATCTTTAATAAATTCTGTGTTAACTCTCTCAAGGTTGTCTCCTGTCGATCCATCCAAAGTCAAATGGACCCGGTGCAGAGTTTATTAGAAACTTTCACAGTACTATAGCAAACCTAGGTGCTAGGTATGCTTGTCCTTTGTGGCTTCAACTTCCAGCTTCTGGTCCTGTGTCTAGTATGTTAATACTGTATGTTAATGCTCAGCATTCCCCCTACCATTATCCAAAGAGGGAGACCCTCCCAGTACCACCCTATCAAAATCCCACCACGCGATTGTAGGAACAGGATAATCTAACATTATTAGCTCTCCACTCTTCACTTTGAATCATTCCCATCAGTGGTGAGAGAGGTAGAGCCAGGTAATTTTAATTGGGGTGGCCAAACTGGGACCACTGGTCACACAGAGGTGCACCGGAAATTTACTTTTTTCCTACATGTCAATTTTCAAAAGATCTCATTGTGTTTCTTGGTCATTCTCTCCTTTACTTACATGATCAGTGACTACACGGGCCAAAGATTTTTCTATGGTGGTCATGGCCACTCCCTGGCTTCAACCCAGACTGCCGAGGCCAGTAACGTTGGGCAGACACTGATAATGCACTTTCAGTGATGACTTTTGTTAAACATTTTGTTCAACATTTAATGCCAAAGATTTAAACAAAGCTCATGTACAATCTCAGAGTATGTGACTGGGACGACTTTCAGCTATAACCGAACCAAACTATGGCTCAGTATCTCTACACTTGAATGAGTTATGGCCATGATAGATTATTTATCTTGGTCTTTTTGAATTGAGTTGACTCTAAAAGTTATTTAGTTGTACAAGCAACAATCCAATAATTATTTCTTAGAGTTTCATTTGTTCATTGGTTTGGGGGATTTTTTGCTAACAAACAAGCAAATGAGCAGAAACAGGCAGTCAAATAAAAATCATAATATTTTAATGATCCCTGAGGGAAATTACAGCCATTCAAATAAAATTAGACATTAAAGATAAGCACACTAGAATGACTACATGATCACCCGTCTTTCATAGACATGGCAGTTTCCCTCTTTTTCCTGCCTCTTTAATCAACAAGCTTTTAATTGGTCGACCTGGACTCATGCAAAGAGGCAGAATTAGCATACACTAAAACTGTAAAAAGCAGTAAAAAGCTATTCATAATATTTTATGATCAACTGAAAGCAAACCTTCTCATAAAGTTTCACATCTCCCTTCCCCAGAACAGCCTTGATCCTGCTCAGTTATGGAGGTGTTAGGACTCAGGGATTTTTTTCTTTTATTGGGGGTAATATACTCGTCTCATCCAGGAAACTGGGCCATTTCATCATTAAACACTCTTTTCAGTGGCCCCTCAGTAATATAATCATATCCAAGGGAGGCGTTAAGCAGGGGGTAATCTGCCAAGGTGCTTTAACATTTTTGCTGAGTGTGTGATACAAAATACCCCCCTACATTTTTTTCAAAGCGAAATGTGCACTAAATGAGCCAGTAATAAGTGTTTATAGAATGTAGGTACCTGACAGCGAGGGAGGCTTAACTCCTTTTTCAGCTATTAATGTTTACTTCCTGCCAAGAGATTAAACAGAAATAAGCAAATAGAGCTGGGTGTGTTCTGACTGGCAGCCACCTTGGCTAATCCGCTCTAATCTCGGAGGAAAGCGCGTCTCCTCGTCACATGTGACAAAACGTCCAACTGTCCAGAAACTTCCCGTCTGATGATATTTGGTATTACCTCCGCCGTCACAGATTTACATCCTTCAAAGCGCCACTGCTATCTCGCTTCTCCAAAGACAATTGTAGGATTTTCAAAGTGCTGCTGGAATAGCACGCAAGCATGTTGCAAAAAAAAAATCCTTCTTTTCCTAACAGGAAGTTGGAGGGAAATTTCAGGTGAGGGAGGAACACACCTCTGTGGTTTTGGATCTGTAGATAAACCAGCGAAGGAACCAATCTTTTCGTAATTTAAACAAAACCTTTTTCGACTGCAGGCAAGCATCTCCTGGTGCGATTAGGGAAAGGATTTATGTTTGGTTTTGTTTTTTACATTCACCAGGTCGGGAATTAATATTCAAGCCCCAGCAGAACCAGCGTTGTGTCGTTTCCAGGCTGATAAGGGGATGGTTGTGTGTGACATTTTATTTTCAACACCTGCTAGTGACACAATAAAAATAATCTTCTGTCTCCTGTTTAGAAATTTGATTTAATGCAAGTTTATTAGTTTGTTTGTTTTTTTATGAAAAGTACTTTTTTATAGCAGTGTTTCCCAAAAAGAAAAAAATTGTATAGGTCTTCTGGACGGGTTCTTCTTTAATGAAACGTTTCATCTCTCCTCCAAGAGACTTCTTCAGTCTGAGAGTTTCAGGC
>NW_013952542.1:764663-776476 GCF_001266775.1 Austrofundulus limnaeus
CTGGCACTTAACAGCATATACAACATTGCTCTGTTTGTGCCGGGGCACCGGATCTTTGGGGTGAACCAGCCTTTGCTGTAATGTGTTTTGGGGTTAGTGTTTCTCAAACGTATATTTTCGAATAAAGATGAAACATCGTGACTTCATTAAAATTAGGTTTATTTGCTGATTTTGAAAAGAAAACAGCTGTGCTTTAAGAGACTTTTTTTGTTTTCACTACAGGCAAATGCAACCAATTTCAGATTTTTTTATGATAGTCTGAACGTGACAATTCAGTTTTGTTTATTTTTTTTAAAATATGATCCAGATTCCATATCTAAAGTTTTTTAAAGCAAATTGGATTTGAGCAAAAAAATCTAAATTGAGCATAAGACCTGCAGCGTAGCCTAAGTCTTAACATGGTGGTTTTGCTCTATAAAAAAAACCACACCGTGACCAGTCAAAACAGGGCCGACATGTTGAACAGAAACTTTGGGCCCCACTGTTGCCCTCGGGTCAAAATGACCTGCCACAAGTCCTCAGAGTTAAAACTGAAGTGTCTGAAGTCATTTTGAACCAATAGCAAGAAGGTTAGTTAACCACACAGATTACTAAACTGAGTTAATTTGTCATGTTTTGAAAACGATACACATCATTTTCTCAACTTTATAGTTATTACCTGTCTCCATCTCTRTTAGTAAAACACTTTTGTATTTTTTTTCCAAACGGTCTGTAGTGAATCATCATGACCAGCAGTGAGACAGTGAGAACACAAATCCCCTGAGTGATCTGAAACAATGTGCTGGTGTAAATGAGCTCAGCTGCTGGTGCCTTTCTGTGCATGCTGACCACCTAAAGCTTATTGTGTGTTTGAATGCAAATATGAACAGAATACCTTCAACATACTGACGGATTTACAGGTATTTTACACTTCAAAACACAACTGAAGTCTTTTTTTTTACAATTCTATAAATTGTAATTCCAAATTATTTTGTGTCATCAGTTGTTACTTATTTTATCTTTTTTGGTTTTATATTTTAGTCCTTTGAGGGGTGATTTTCCAGTAAAATGGTTTGTTTTTTGCTGCACCTTTGACCTAGTTTTCAAAGTCTTGGCTGTCATTAAGGATGACATCGTTCTCACTGAAGTTGCAGCTGAGATCTGTACAACAATACAACAAAACAACAAACGTGACAAGTGTAAATGTRCTTACATTCAGACAAAAGGTACACAAGAATCACAGCAAAGCAAAAGATATGGTTGCCCCTGATAATTGAACTTAGAAATCACAAAAAATGGCTATAACTCAGTGCATTTTACAAATGTCAAAATAATACTTGACGTGGTTGTAACGTGGTTTAAAACTGTGGCCTTCTAGGCGGTGGTCCCAGGTGGTGGGCCATATGCTTTCCTTCGCAGAATACTGGTTTTTATTTTTATCTTTTATTCTTTTACAGAACCATCGACAAACTTGCTTAAAACCCGCTGATAAATTCACAAAGAAATGTGAAACCCACCAAACTTTCAAGCTTTTTGTTAAATAAATTATCAKTTACCCGTCGCTAACCAATTTCCAGGCTGGTGTTCTCCTGTGTACCTAATAATCCATCTAATCTTTTCAAGAAGGAGCCAAATTAATGTGATTTCACTTTGTTTTGCCCTCTAATAGAATTGGTTTACAGGCTTGTTCTCCCCCTTCACCGTGTATTGTCATCTTTTGTAAGGAATACTTTCATTCTTCTATCTACAGTAGATGCACGCCTTATAAAGCACAATTCAAGGGTCTTTTAACATTTTTATTTGGCTTTTTATCACAGATTTTCAGTTTTTGTACTGGACCACAACAGCATATTGTTCAGTGTGTTTCAAAATGGAGGAAAGTGGACAAAAACACAAAAAAAGAAGTGTCAGGTCTAAAGAAAAGCTTCAATCTGAAAGTCGTGTCTGTGAGAAACACAAAAGGCCTGACAGTTCTTTAAGAATTGCCTCTTTGCAGCTAAAATACTATATTTTGTGCCAAATTGTGTCTTGTTTGATATGTTTCTGAGATAAAATGAATTGGAACAAATTGTGTTTGTGATAAGAATCACACAGAGCAACACATTTATACACCTGGAAAAGCTAAGCCAGCGTTTGCTTACATATTGCCAAACAAATAAGAGCTGTAGAAGTCTACATTTTCACAAACCTAACTGGAATGTTCCCGGATGGCTGTGATTTGTCAGGCATTTCTTTTTTCTAATAGGCTCAAAATTCATGTACATAATCAAAGAAAACCTGTTGCCTCAAGTGACTGAGTCAAAGAACAGTATCTGTGTTGATAGATCGACGGATCGGGGCTTCCTCCTCAGTAATAGTTGAAAAAGAGCTGAGTCGAACGGCAAAGTTCTCGATTTACTGGTCTGTCTACGTTCCAATCCAGTCCGCTAACAGCTATCTAACAAGCTAACATCAGCAGGTTTGTGTCAATCCCACCAGCGTTCAGCTGGAAGGAGATGATCACATGTAACATTGGCTGTGTTTGAATCCTGAGGCCAGGTCCTCTGAAGGCCAAATTTGTCGCCTGCTTATGTCACAGCRCCGCGACGGGGCCGTCCAAAACCGAAGACTCCTCCGATGCGGCCAACAAATACGTCCTTCTTTTGCCCCGATTTGAATGACTGGTCCGATAGATCCTTCCCGGCCCAGCATATCCCATAATGCATAGCGGCCCAACCAGAGATTTTTTTTCTGCTCGTWATGACGGACAAAGCAAAAGTAAGAAATATGTTTTAAATAAAATCTGGTGGTATAAAAATGAAAAGCTTTAAGCGGTTGTTATTTTAATGCTTTTATCACTTGTATAGACACGCTTTTAATTAATATTATTGTCAAAAATAAAATGAGTTGGTATAGCAAAATAAACATGCATATACGGCAGGTCCATTAGTTCTTCAAACAGGTTAATTTTATGGTTTTGTGATATTAATAACTAATGTATTGATGTTTTTTCTAATTTTGATCTAATTTCTCTTCTGTTTGGCGTTGTCACAGTGGTTAGGTGACAGAACATATGCCGGGGTAAGAACGGGAGGTTAGACCGTCCAAATTCACAGACACTTTTTTCTGGTCTTTGCGGTCTACCAAGGACCCAGCTCATCTAGACCGGGAAGGTCGGGTCCTTCGGAGGACCCAGCCTCTGGATTTGGACACAGCCATAGACTTAGCAGTTACTGATTAGCTGTTAGTGTTAGCTTCCGATCAATTTTACTTGTTCAGCTATTTTGGGTTAATTTCCCTTTATTTATTTATTTATTTATTTATTTATTTATTTATTTATTTATTTATTTATTTATTCTATTTTTAGTGGCTTAGTGTTAGCAAAGCTAACTTGTTTGCTAAAGCTACTTCATATTTTTAGTTAGCAGATTATGAGTTAGCAAAGCTAACTTTTTGGTTTTACTGTTTAATAGCAATAAAAGTTGCTTTGTCACTAACCAAACGTTTATTTGTCAACATAAATGGTAGGTTATTGACTTTACTGTACATCATCTTTTCTCATCCCTTTATTTCCTGTTTTCAAAACTGAGGTATAATCGCTCTCAGTCTCACTGAGGGGCGGCGACTCAGACAGATTTCCTATGCGAGGCACGTCGGCCAGCTGCCTRAACATAGACGTGGTTTAAGCAGAAACAAATGCAGCAATAAATCCGCCAACACCATCAGCGATCCTCCTTACTGCAGCAGATCTGTTGGTTCTTTAACATTTAAGTTCTACGCCAACCTTCCACTCTTCATCCTTCACTCTCCCCCAATAAACTTTCGCTCTTCCTCTCTCAGGCTCACTCTCTTTAATTTCGATCAATTTTCTGCCAACCTTAAATTCCAAACTGCTGTAAATATGTAGCCTGAAGTCTTTCTCTGTGTTTAGTTTCTCATCAGACATGTTTGTGGTTATAATACATCTTTTTCATGGCTATATATGTCTCTGTTCAAGCTGTTCTTTATATGTTTATTTGAATTTGACTAATGCTTAAAGGGATAGTTCAGATATTTCTGTGGGTCTGAGGAAAAGCCATAAAATTGTACCATTTGTAGCTTTTAGATAACCTCAGTTTGCAGTAATAATTTAATTCTGACCAGAATGAAGAGCTAATGAATAGTCAGAATGAGGACTAGAACAAAGTTGATAGCTGGGTCTTATAAATACTTAAATCCTTAAAAATGCACAGTTATTCATGAGAAACCTATTTTATAAACTAGGGATATGCTGTGATCATCCAAAACCAAATTAAAATAGGTAAATGTTAAAAAATTAATATGACTGGTAAGTTTTTGCTTTGTTTTTTGTCTTTACACCAAGTTATAATCCCCAAGGGGACATCAGGAGATTTATTTATTTTGTTATCTTGTAATACTTTTTGCATTTCTAAACAAACGTTTTGCTTACCTCGCAATACTTTATATTGAGTATATTAAACTAGACTTTTATTTTGAAATGTCCAGTTACTAAAACAGGACACAACTTAAGCTAGGAAGTTGACGGTGATATTGTGAGTCTGATGTGTTTGTCCTGAAGATAAAGTAAAGTAGTAACTCTTAATGGTGCACTGAGACATGCAAATTATTGTTTTTAGCCATTAAATACATTTTGGTGTGTACTTGGAATCTCTAGGAGTGCAGAAAAGTTGAATTTGTTATCTCTGTTTGGGTTACATTTTTCAGTCCATTCAGTTTTCTCTATTCCCTATGTTTTATGAATAATTATGTCMCAGTATTTGCTGTGGAACTGCTAAACAAGGTTATCAACTCCTGGCTAACCAATTTGGCGTATCTAGAGTTCTGCCGGTTCATCRTGTTCATTCTCATCTGGCTCTGGGTCAGACTCTGGCTCCAGCATGTAAGGCTGGATGGACAAGTCTTCCACTGTTAACATCTTTTAATTTATTTGTAAATAAAAGTTTCTGCATTGCGAGATTGTAGCATCTCTGCTATCAAACAACAAAAATGGCCTAACAGGGTGGGGTCGTAAACTAAGGCGTTGTCCAAATTCGGAGGCTGTGTCCTTCGAAGGACTCTGCCTGGATCGAAAATAGATCGGAATTAGCAAAATATATAAATATTGGTATTATTAATGGCATGAAACAACAAAATTAGCTTAAATGCAATATTTGAATTTGGACACAGCTAATGATTGGATGGAGGGGGTGGGGTGTGAAGCACCTCATTTGGATTTAGAGGCAGCGCCAAAACGAGTTGCTCTCACACACACCTCAGARAAAGGGGGTGGAGGGGCTTGTGGAGTTACAATAAGGAGGTATTCCRACYAAAGWGTTGCATTTCCACTKTATRTAAACCCCAACTGAATGATTAAAATGTGAAAAGCATGAAATGTCACCCTTAACAAAAAATCCTTTAGTGTTAACTCGCAATATTTTGTGGGATAGCTGTGACTGTTTTGTTGATTTTTGTTTCCCTTTATTGTGTTGCAGGTGAGCAGCAGAGAGTGTTGCTGTGTGGCCTGTTCTCACTGACAGCTCCAGCTCAGCTGTTCCTCGTGCAGCTGATAGACACCAGGGCTTTATTAGCTGGAACCAGTTAGTCAGTTTGTCTTCACTCAGTGACGCTCCAACCTCTGATATTTTTACACAGTTTGGAAAATCCTGCAGGTTAGGAAACTAATATTTTACAATCTCTGTCAGACAACCTGAACTTTTGACACTTTTGCACATTAGTTTGGTAATGGACCATAGATGATATTAAAACCTCCAATTTGAAGTTTTACCACACAGTTCTGTTCCTCACATGCAGCCGGTAAATGGACCCTTACTGTTTATCTGCTTGTGTGCCCAATTTGCTGAGGGGGGGAAAAAATCCCCATCAAATCAGTGCCCCTCTCCTACAAAGGTCACAAACACTTCAGTGTGTGTGGGGGGGGGGGTCGGGGGGGTGTAATCTGCCAGCAGCGGGTATATAAGGGAAAGTAAACTCCAGTGAGTCGGCTCCCTGCCTTCCCCTCTGCTGAGCGAGCTGCACTCAGAGGATTCTCGGGAAGATATAACGATGTAGAAATCAAGCCTCGCACATGAGTCATACCACCAGCCGTACCGCCCACCCGCCGCCACTTCCCTTCTTTTCTTTTTTCTATTTTTTTTTAGCAAACAAAGGTGTTACGCTTTTCATCTTGGTCGACACAAGGGAATTAAGAAAAGAAAATGAAAAAAAAAACTAGAGTAAATGCAAGAAGAGGATGCGTAAGTAAGGCACCGGAGGGAAGGGAAGTAGATATCTGAGAAAATGTACTGGTCTCTTTTTTATTTTATTTTTTATTTTTCATCTTATTCTCCTTCGTGAAGATGACATGGTGTTTACAGTACGTGGGCGGGTGTCAAGGTGACGGCGGTGTATATTTGTGGTTTTGAATGTACGCAAGTAAATATTTAATACTGAAGGTATTTCAAGTTGCAGTTACACTTTACAYAAACCTGGTAACTATACCGATTAATTTATTCAAAAGATAAAAAGTTTTTAAGTTCTGACGTGAATGAAACAACCCCCTTTTTTTATGAGGGTCACCCAAACATGTCCTCTAGTCTCAGCGTTGCTGCTGCACATCAGTGTGCTGCGCTCCTTTTCCTCCTGCTGAGTGAGTGTGACTCCGAGCCAGAGAGTTTTATTTTTTATTTTTTTATATTGATGCACTGCACAGCCTTCATTTTGATTGATCCACTCGCTTCCTGTAGGCCTCGCTTCAATGCGGCATGATGGGAAGAATTCATCAGCAGGAATCTAATTACTGCAAATCCTGCTTTATTTACTTTTGCAGCCAACCCTCTCGTGTTCATTTGTACATTTTTTAAAGTGTATTTTGTCCCGATGTCTGAAGCATGTTTCTGGCTCCCTGTCATTAACTCAGTGTAATTGCAGCCCATTAGCTTCACAGGAGGCTGCTCTTATTTTGGAAAACTAGGAAGGCATTTATTTGTTTTCTTTTTTCTTTTTATTTTTTTGAAAATGTGATGCTCAGCATCTTTGCTTTTGCTGAAAAGTAATCTAAAATCATTAGTAGAAGTGAACAGTTTAGAGTTTTGTTGTGTTTTAAAGGGGACCTATTATGCAAAATTCACTTTTTAAAGTTTTTTTTTTTTACTCAACTTCGGGTATGTACTTCTTAAAAAAAACAGTCCTAGGACCAAAAAATGCACCCAGGGGCATATTTACTGTAAGTAAATGTATTTTTAATGTATATTAATGACAAGTTTTATACTTCCTACATTTTGTGATGTCACAAGCCGTACGACAACCCACCTCATCCTGCATTCAGCCCCTTACCTAGCAACCCCCAGGTGAGGCTCCACCTCCTCAGTATAAAAAGCCGTCACGGTTGTTGTTGTGTAATGTGCAGCTCATTTCACAACAAGCCTCCATTAGGACAATGGGTAGAGTGTTGGACCAGAGAGTGGGAGACCAGGGTTCAAGACCATCACAGATACAAACCATTTAATTATTTATTTTCGTTCGTTATGAACATGTTTTCTCATGTACCTCTATTGTTTAGCTTTAGCCTATTTGCTCGAGTTTCTGAGGTATTTTGACCACTGCTGCTCCCATTACCTGCCCTGGTAACAGCATGCAGAGTGAGCGCAGAGCTCCGACAGGAGGGGGAGAAAAAAAAGCTGCGACCGCGACTCTGCCTCTGGGTCTGACTCAGGGTCTCATACGGTTGTACAACAGAGCTTCTGCTATTATTAGCCATGCTAACGTAAACGCTGGCTTTGGAGGGCGGAGTTAATGTCAGCAGATGTTTTAGAGGGCGTTACCAACAGAGCTCATTAACATAAACAGCTCTTCTGAACGGAAGTCAGAGCAGGCAGAACTAGAAAATGGGAAATTTTATTATCTGAGAATTATTTTGTGCATTAAATTGAATGAACATGGTCTGGATAGCCCACAGACATAACATGAAAATTTCTAGGACCCATAATTGGTCTCCTTTAAATACACTAGACACAAGTCTTGACCAGGTCACTCTTGGAAAAGAGGTTTTTAATCTCTGAGTTATTTTCCTGGTTAAATAAAGGATACTACTACTAATTTTTTAAAGAGGGGTTCTGAACTATTGTATTGCCTCTGAGTGCCCTCGGGTTGAAAAAGAGTTAAAGTCTAACTGGACTGACAAGCTAATGGTCTTAGCTACGCTAACAGCAAAATAGATTACTGCTGTTTTAAAACAACTCATACGTTAAAAAATGTCATCGAAGTTTATGTTCAAGTTATTCTATAAACTTTCATGCAACACTTTTTCATTACATACTTAGATTGGCAAAACAAAATATTTCTTGCTCCTGCTGCATTCATGTAGGCCCTGTCACACTAGACAACTTATGCCAACTTATAAAACATTTAATGTCTAAATTGCTAATAAAAGTGATATATTTGATCAATTTGTTTGAATTACATTATGTACACGCCGAAAAGAAGCTTCCTGTTGATTTTTTCAGTTCCGTCTTCAATGTAAATGTCTTTAAAATGTTCATAAGTTGTCTAGTGTGACAGGGCTTTATGTAAAGCTAACTGCTATAAGCAACTTGGATCTAAAAATAAATATTAAAAGCAGCTCATATGAAAACTATTTTAAATTACCTTCATTTAAGCAATACACAGTAATTTACTTATAATTCTATAATTATTAGCAAGAGTTAAAGGCATTTGCGGCAGCTAGCTTTAGCACTTTGCTAGCAGTCTGGAGCAGTTCGAAAAGCAACCGTCGAGATATTTCTGTCAGAAATTTTTTTTATATTTCTACAGTAAAATGTGTGGTTTTGAGAGTTTTTTTATATCACTTGTGGGAAAAGTTCATAAAACAGTTTGTGCACAGTGTTGTGAAACTTTTAAGAATGGAGTTGTTTTTAAGAAGCAACCAATTAACTTGACTTCACTTAAACAATCTGTTAGTCAATTTGGTCAATTAAACTTTTGTTTTTCCTAAAATGTGGTTAATTAAAAAGGTATTAACAAGTAAATATGACTAAGTAATTATTCATTTCATGAACTCTTAATTATTCTCTTTCAATAAATTACTTTGATGTAAACTTTTCATTTGTGGGAGTTGATCAGGTAAAAGTGAAGAAACTTCATTCTTCAGTTTGCACTCATTTGCTGTACTTCTCATAACCTTTCTGTGTTTTGGCAGGTGTTRAATACACCCAAATCTGTAACCTTTTGTCCCTAGTCTGAATCTCAGGAAGGCCCCCCACCCTTCCCGCCAGAAGATTGGACCACACAAGCGTCACCCACAGCTTCTGTCTGGTTGTCACCAGTCTCTGCATTTTTCTCTCGCTCGCTTTGTTTTGTTTGCGTCCCTCTTCTCTCCTGCTCCTCTGTTCCAATAAAAAAAAACAGTAGGCTATGGAGCGCATTTTCCTGCGGCATTACTCACAGGCACCAGCCGCCACATGCCATTAGGCTCAGAGGATGGGACACGGAGAGCTGCTCGGGTACGTCATGCCTGCCATCTAGTGGCGTGGAAAGAAAACTGAGCACACAGACGGAAATAACTGCTCATGAGCTGGGTTCTGGAAGCCAAATCTCCCTTCAGATTTCAAAAACAGAATGGAATACAAACGTGCGAAGTTGGTTTTATTTCTTTGTCTGAACAAGGTGGACCAGATGCAGCCTCCTCTATGTGCTGTTGTCATGTCAGGCTTCATTGAGGAACACGGTGGAGCAACATTGTTTTGTCTTACTGCTAATTATTTAGATATAACAGATGCAAAAAGCCTGTGAGCTTTCTCTCTCTGTTTGGTTCAAAGAAGTGGTTTGCTTTGTCCAAAAATAACTTCACAAGTAGATAATGAGCATTAATTCTAGACACTGACATTTTAATGACATTAAAGACTCCGTGGAGATTTCCAAACACAGAATGCTGTAGTTTCCAAAGGTCCTACGGTTCATTAGGTATAATTTTCTTGCCATTTATCAAATTCATTAGGCTGACAGCTATTGATAAATACTGATGTAGTTATTGCGTTGCGATGAAATGAGATTTATTAATTTCCTTTTTATATTTTATTTGATATGTGGATGAAGTTTCGTAACAATAAATAAAATTCACTTTACAGCAGGAGAATCATGGGTGAGGTGGGAGGGGGGCTGGTGGTGCAGTGGCCACCCCATGATTTTTAGAGGCCCACACATGGCCACCCCGTTAAAAAAAATCTGGAGGTGTCACTGCTTTACATGTGGCTGCAAGTGAAACAATGAAAAGATGTTGCTGTCACGGTCTGTCTGTGTGTGCGGGTAATGTGTGTTTTTGATTAATGTCTTGGTTTTCTGATTAGAGTTCCTCCCATCTCTCTGCTCTAGCCCCGCCCACACTCACCTGTTCCTTGTTTGCACCTCGTTAGTTCCCTTTTATAATCTATCTCCGGTCCTCAGTTTGGTGTCTTTGTGCTGTGATCTCCAAGACCGTTCATGTTTTTATGTTTCTTCGTGTCAGTACCATTTACTACCACATCAGGTGTTGGGTTAATAAAGTTTCTTGAAGTACTTCAGGATCATCAGAGCCACTACATTAACCTGCCAGACATGATGCCGTCCTGACTTGTTTTTGTGACGGACCACAATAGAAAGGCTGTGTCTCAGTTCAGGGGCTGCAACCCTGGTTGTGCACATTCGTAGACCAGTTATGTCTCTGCACTGYGCCAACGGCTGTCCCATTTAGTACGCTCTTTCTCGTGCAGCTGACAAAACCCGGAAAACGAAGAATGCATCTGACTATCCTTCGCAGCCAATGCTATCCCAGGATTTATTGCGCCGTCAGCAAACTAAACAGGAAAAAGAAAATGGTGGCGTTTGGAAAGCCATCACAAACGGAAGAATTTGTTGTTCAGCAACTTAGCTGATGAAACTTATGCTGCAACTGGATGTTAAATAACCGAAGTACTGATCCTGTCTTCTAGGTGTAAAATAAATAAAAAGAATTTGGAAGGCTACACCCCCCCAAAAAAAAGACGTGTGAATACGTGTTCCAATGAATTTCAAATTTTGGGCATTTATGGGTGATGTGATAGAAAATGTAGCACTACGATATACATCCAAAGACTACATCATCTCATTTAACAGATGTTTCATTAACAGACTTCAGTGAGTGTGGCCTCAAYGGGCCATGGTGGGCTGAAACCACTAAAATGAGACGCTCCTATGGGTGCATGACCCAGATAGAAGTGGTGACGAGCAGAGAGGAAAGACTACTTTTTCTACTGTAAGTGCTTTTACAAATGCAGATTGTAATCGCTTTTTAAATTATTTTATTGACAAAGTTGCCGGCATCAGGGCCTGTATATCTCTATCACCATCCCTTTGTCTGGTCCCTCCTCCTGTGACCTCTGATACATGGTCCTCTTTCACCCCAGTGACAATTCAGGACATCACAGAACTGTTGGGGCGAATGAAAATGTCCTCTAGCCCCCTTGATGTCCTGCCCTCTTCTCTTTTTAAACATATTTTTAACTGTATTGGCCAAAGTGTTGTAAAACTTATAAATTATTCCCTTGATTCTGGTTCTGTACCCCACTGCTTCAAAACAGCTGTTGTCTGTCCTCTGTTAAAAAAGCCTAATTTAGATTCTTCTCTGCCCGAAAGCTACAGACCGATCTCCAAACTACCATTTTTATCAAAAATACTGGAGAAGGTGGTAGCTGAACAATTGATTTGCTTTTTGGAGGAAAATGACATTATGGACATTTTTCAGTCTGGATTTCGCAAATTGCACTCCACAGAAACAGCTTTGTTAAAGGTTTCAAGTGACTTGTTGATGGCAGCTGACTCTGGAAACTACACTGTACTGGTTTTAT
>NW_013952542.1:776640-779111 GCF_001266775.1 Austrofundulus limnaeus
GTGATCACTCGAGATGAGCTCCCCACGACCCGGAAAGGAGAAGAGGGTAAAATTTGGATGGATTGTTTCGGTGCACTCATTAAACTTTATTGTTATGGTTCTAAAGAAGTGATTGCATGTTTTATTTTCCATCTATTTCTGAATAATCAGGGACTGATGAAGCAGTCTGTTCGTATTCCTTTAGCAAACTACAGTTCTTATTTCTTCAAGTCACCATCTTTTCGTTTGGAAAATAAGAACACAACATTATTTATAACAAGATGACCCAAAGGCATTTTTAGCATCTCTAGCTGTGCATTTACCAATTATGCATAATGTGTTTCAAGTGTAAAAGAAACATAACTAGATGCTTTATAAGGGTTTTGAATCTTAACTAAAACCACAAGAACAGGTATTTTAAAAGATGATGTCAGAGTAGAGAATGAAAAGTAAAAAAAAAAGCCACAACTCAAACTCATTTTACTGCTTCAGCTTCAAAGTGGGATTACTGGTCAGAGTGATTCTGCAGCCGTTTACAGGGAAACGAGAATAAAACACAACGTGTGCTTTTTTTTCTTTTATTCGCCTTTTTGTGCTCTAAATTACACAGAGGAGAAAGACAGGAAATTGAGGGTGGAGGAAAAAGCCCAGAGAATGACATGCAATAAACTTACAGCCAGCTATTCACTGGCTGGTATTATTAGTACCTGGGTGTTACGCACCTTTAAAAGGAAAGTTCAGATCTTTTGAAGTGGGGTCTTGTGAAAAGGCTTACAAACGATTAAAGTCTTACCTGTTGTACATACCTCTTTGAACGACCTCAGTTTGGATAAGTAGTTTATTTCTGACTGAATCGACAAACTAATGACCAGATCAGGAGGGAGCAGGACCAAAATGGATTACTGCCAGCAGAAATACTCTAATATATTTGTGCTACAGCTGGCTGATGCTGCTTTTGTACTCGACAGAGCCACACAAACCCAACCAGAATTGGTCCATTTGTGGAATGCTGTCATATTAACAGTGCCATCATTGCCAGTCCTGGTCCACATCTGGCTGACAAACCACTTGCCATGCCAGCAGTCAGCCATCAGGGCCAGCTTGACATAAGATCTGTCTGCTATAGGTTGGTTGAAAAATTTGCGCTAATTGGATTTTGTCATAATATGATGAATAAATACAGTATGGGACCTTTTTTTATAGAAAATATCCAAAATTTAATCTTAAAGAAGGTTTTGAAGCATTTTTTCA
This sequence comes from Austrofundulus limnaeus, assembly GCF_001266775.1. Taxonomy (NCBI): domain Eukaryota; kingdom Metazoa; phylum Chordata; class Actinopteri; order Cyprinodontiformes; family Rivulidae; genus Austrofundulus; species Austrofundulus limnaeus. The sequence goes on from NW_013952542.1 coordinate 777,871, forward strand.
TCAGTACCAACAACTACCAATGATTTTGAGCAGAAGAGCCAATAATTTTGGCTACTTTTCCTCTGTGCTCAAAAAGCTACTTTCAATACCAGCTGGCAAATCCATATGTCCAAATATGGTTTTGGGCAGTGGTGGGCAGGTTTGTGTCAGTCCCACCATGTCTTCAGCTAGACGTAGACGAAGACGTGACACAGGCTGTCTCAATTCAGGGGTTGCAGCCAATGTAGGGCACATTTATCGGCTGCTTACCTCACTGCCCCATGTCGTAGGCTGCATTAATTTCTGGGCACCAACTTATGCAGCTGACAAAACCACAAAAACCCAGGGTGCATCTAAGTATCCTTCACGGCCGGCGAAATCCCAGGATAAGATGGCGGATGTTGGGTTTTTTTACGTTGAAGTTTAGCTTCTTTTTTTTTTATTTGCGGAAGAGTTTGGAAATTTAGCACGAACTGATTAAGTCATTTCTAAATGCTAAGCTCAACATAGCTGATGAATTTTATGCATGGGAATGGGATATAAACTGTAACACCATCGTAACGGGCCAGCGTGTGGTCATGCAAACATACGTCATCCATAGATTAGACTGTCTCATTTCACAGCTATTTATGTACCCAACACTGGCGGCCTACGACCCACGTAGGGTGTGGCCAATATGGGCAACATTCTACGTGGGCTGCATGTGTTATTCTTTCATTTAATGTTATGGGTTACACATCCACATATCTTGATTTAGTAAATATGCATTTCTCAGATTCTACAAACACTAATGGGGTCCTTTAAGCGTTCTTGTGCTCAAGACTGAAGCATCTACATCTCTAAATTACAAAAATCACTGCGAGTGACCTGCCATAGGAGCTGTGCTGGATTCAAAACTATGATTGGCGAATGTACCATCACCATTTGAACGTGCAACATTGTCGCAACTAAAATATGTTGAATCTCCTTTACTTGTGAACAGGGGTCACGGTGCCTTGAAGTGTTCTCATCTTTTCTGCAGGAGAACAAAGCCTGAGGATCAGCCCTCCTCCTCCTCCGAGCTGTCTCATTTAAATCGTAACAATTAACATTTCTACGTGTGTTCAAAGCCGACGTGAGCAGCTGAGACAAAACAAATCTGTGTTAATGTCAGGAGATAGAGAAGTTAAAAAGCACAACGCCCCCCCCCTTTAGATTTTGCGCGTGTGTGTTTGTGTGTGTGTGTGTGTGTGTGTGTGTGTGTGTGTGTGTGTGTGTGTGTG
>NW_013952542.1:779592-781092 GCF_001266775.1 Austrofundulus limnaeus
ATTCATGAGTTTGAGCGTCGGCGGTGGACAGCCGGCAGACAGACAGACGGGTGAGTTTTCTCTGTCTCCTTCCTTTTTCGGTTCTCATATCTCTTTCCATCCCCATCCATCCTTCCCCCTCCCCCACTCTTCCCATTTCGCCCCTCTCTCCCTCTATCTCTTTTAGCCTCACCCCTCTCCTCCTTCCATCTCCTCTGCCCCTGCTCCTGACGTCTCCTCTGATAAATCTCTCACCCACCGCTTTTTCGTTTCCTCTGTCTCTCCCCATTTCTCTTCTCTCCCTCCTGGCCGTTCCTGTCACGACTGTATCTATTGCTTTACCACCACCACCACCCCCCCCCACCACACACACACACACACACCACTTTCTCCTTTCGCCACCACTTCCTCCCCGTTTTCTTTTTTGTTTCATCTTCTCCTCTCTCGCCTTTTGCTTTCCTCTCCCCTTCTCATTTGACATCTTTGCTCCTTCCTTCACTTCCTCTTTTTTTCCTCCCGTCCTCACTCGAGTCTCCGCCCGCAGGACCGTTCGATAGATTAAGTTCAGCGGCGGTGGCACTGATGCTGATTCAACCATATTCCTTTTTTTAAATGACCCAAATTCCCCCAAGTCTAAAGAACCCTCACTCTGATTGCCTTCCTCTCCCTCTGTCTGTCACTGCTTTTGATGCACACCGACATACACAAGTACACTTTTTTTATTGATCTGAGTGTTAGCTTCTTCCTTATAAAAGAATCCTTGTATTTCCACGGTATGTCAGGTGTGTGTTAGCTTCCAGCTGCTGCATCGATATCAACAGCAAACCCGGAGGCTTATTCCAGGACTGTTTTTCTCCACTGTCCACCACTGCCTTTGTTTCTCCTGATCACAGTCGAGCTCAATCTGTATGTTCCCAAAGATGAGGCTGAATATTTTCCCCTTCTTCTGCTCCGACGTCAAAGTACTCGATGGGAAATTTTCTTTACAGCCACGTCTAAGAATGAAATACCACACACTGACTGTCACTTGCAAATTGACACCCTGACTATATACATTTTTTGTGCTTTCTTTGATATACCACACACTTTTGTCTTTTGTTCTGTCAGGAATGTGGCACTTCTATTGGCAAGAGTTGAAAGGAGATGGCAAACTAAATCTGAATTTGCATACATTATTCGCTTGATGTTAGACAGCCTGGAGTGAAATGCGGCAACAACAACAACAACAAAAAAAGTTTTGCAGGAAGTTAAACTAAAGAAAGAAGGGTGCCATCAACAAATTTGGACTTTGTTGCGCTGATAATGAATGAAAACCACCTTGGTTGCCGAACCAGATCCTCTGATGAGACCAGTGGCAGATGCTGGTCTTTCAAGGAGAGGATGCTCAGTTTCTGCCTACAAAATAAAATGTGTCAGTTATCAATTCTACCCTCTGTTCCTTTTCAAGAAAATGATCTGTGACAGGGTCACAGATCTTTTTTTTTAGTTTATTGTATTTATTCATTTCATTAAAAAAACAAA
>NW_013952542.1:781145-785250 GCF_001266775.1 Austrofundulus limnaeus
ATATATATGTTTTTCTTCATAAGGAAGACTATCAATGGCTTCACCAAAATCCGGTCCACAACATTCAAACTCTCTGCCATTATGTGCAGCTTGCTACCTAGCTAACTCGCTAGCTGGGACTGGCATGAGGCTAGTGTGAAGTGTGTCCGCCTTTGAGTGCTATATGAAAGTGGAGGGTTTCAGCAGCACCCGCTGGACAGAAACTATGATAGACGTCAGAAAGAGTGATAGAAGTCTGTCTCCAAACACAAGCAGATACAATAAAACCCACCAGAAATCAAAACTCGATTTGTTGCTAGTTGTTTTTAACAAAGAAAATGCAGCTAAGAGGATTAGGAAAGTCTCCGGTTCAGCTCAGAACAGAAACAAAACTAAAAACTGCTCCCACTGAATGTTTACACCAAAGGATCTCTGATTCGCTCATTTCACTGTCAATCAAAAAGGGATTCAGGCTCAGACAGATCATCCAATCATCRTGCAGAATCTGGGCGTCCGAACCCGCCCACTGCTCCATAGACCCCCAGAGACCGGGATCCGGTGCATCCCCTTTGGCTTTGCATACCATCTCCGGTGCCTTAAAAATTGAACTTCCTCCTGCTTTTAAAGGAGATGGGACTGAATCATTTACAAGTTGGTCTCGACGTTTTGAAGTAGCAGTGCAGGTTATGGCTTCATCAGATGCAGATTTGTCTTCAGTGATGGCCTCTGTTCTCCCTACCCGCCTGACAGATGCTGCATTTCTCCACTGGGACAGCCCAACCCAGAAAGACTACAATTCTGTGAAAGAGAAACTAAGAGATGTTTTTGGCCAATGTATTCTCTTCCTTTTTTTCAAACGCATGTGAATGCTCGTCCCCGTAAACCAGGTGAAAGTTTGGATGTGTAMAGTGCAGATATCACTCGTCTTGTGCTGGAAGCCTTTCCCAATTATGACCACAATGCACTTGAAGGTGAAAAGTTTTGCCACTTTATTGCTGGGTTGGACCCAGTGCTACAGTCAAGGATTCATGAGATGGGTGCAGAAAATCTTGAAGAAGCTGTGCACATAGCTAGCCACTGTGAAAGACCACGTGCAGCACTGCAATTTACCAGTGCAGGGTCCCCTGCCTCTATGCCTACAGAACAAGTGGCTGTGGTCCATTCTAAACCTACAGATGACACACTACTTAAGGCAGTTGAGCAGCTGACTCTTACAGTAGTTAGTTTGAAGGATGAGGTGCAACATTTGCACAAGAAACATGGCTACCTTGCTCAACGTCGAGTCTGGGACAGAAAGGACTTTCCCACGTGATGGTCATCATGGTTCACAAAGCACCTCTCCATCATATTCTGCTAGACATTACAAAGACTGTTTCTCACCTGAGCAGTTTCATGCTTATGAGTCAAATACTCTTTATAGCCGCCGTCCTACATCCCCTGTTCATCCACGAAGTTATGAGAGGCATGGTAGAGACAAACGTTTTTGTTAAGCGGACTCAAGCTAAATCCATCACAATACTGTTTTGCAAGTGACCAGGTTCGGTTCTTGGGCCATGTTGTGTCAAAACATGGTATTCAACCTGACCCCCAGAATGTGGAAAGTGTTCAGGACTGGCCAACACCACAGTCTGCAACAGAAGGAAGAGTATTCTTAGGGCTTTGTTCATATTACCGCAAGTTTATTAAGAACTTTGCACATCACTGTGTCCCACTACATGCACTCACTGAGAAAAATGCATCTTTCCAATGGACTTCACAATGTAATGATGCATTCACCTATCTGAAACAGGTGCTCTCCAACCCGCCAGTTGTTGCATTCCCTGATTTCACATTACCATTTCTTCTTTTCACAGACGCTTCTGGTTCTGCTACTGGTATGGTGCTAGCTCGAAAACAGGGTTGTCAGGAAAAAGTCATTGCTTATGTCAGTCATGTTCTCACCAAAGCAGAGAGGAAATAGTCAACTTATGATAGAGAACTGTGGGCAATTGTCTGGGCTGTACGACATTTTCGCCACTACCTTTACAAGCAACCTTTTCTCATTGTTACTGACCACAAGCCTCTCCTGGGTCTCAGAAAAATTCCCATTGACAATGACAGAACTGGCCGGCGTTCATGCTGGGCTCTTGAACTTGATCCATTTGAGTGGACTGTAATTCACAGAAATGGCCATCACCATCTGAATGCAGATGCAATGTCACATCGTCCTGCTGACACCAACTTAATAGAGAATGGCATTGTTTGTCCTGTGACTCCAAGTTTGCATTTGGAAAAACACTCAGATTCTGGAGGCCCATCTTGTCCTGTTGGGTCAGTATATCATCATCACAGCTCCAGTACTGCACAGCCCCCTTGTATATCTGAGTTTCCGTATATCTGAGTTTCCGTTTTCTGACAAAGATTTTGTGAAAGAACAACAACAGGACCCTATACTGTCGGAGATCATCAGCTGGAAAACCAAGGGCAGTAAACCACCATATTGGCACTTAAAGAAATGTACAAGGACTAAGAAAGTACCATGGAAAGAGTACCACAGACTTTCCTTTCAGAATGGGTTACTCTGCCGTAAAGTTTTCGTTCCATCTACAAAGTCTCTCTTACTTCAGGTTGTTGTCCCGCACGCTCTACAAGACACTGTTCTGCAGTTGCTGCATGGGAATCCAGTTACTCGTCATCTGTCTGCAGACAAGGTCCTAAAACGTGCCCAACAATTGTACTACTGGCCTTTTATGTCACATGACATTAAGATGTGGTGCGTGCAATGTGTTCCATGTGATGCAAGACGTCGTCCCAATCCTCATCACAAAGCTCCAATGAAAACGATTGTTGCCACTAAGACATTTCAAAAGGTTGCAGCTGAYATACTTGAGCTCCCCATTACAAATTGTGGCAACAGGTATGTACTAGCTGTTCAGGATTACTTTTCCAAGTATGTTAACCTTTATGCCATTCCAGACCAGCGCTCTTCAACAGTCGCAAAATGCCTGTTTGAAAACTTTATATGTGACCACGAGATTCCTGAGATGCTCCACACAGATCAGGGACGCCAATTTGAGTCAGATTTAATGAAACAACTGTGTGAACTGCTGGGCATTCAAAAAACACGTACCACCCCATATCACCCTCAGTGTGATGGCATGATTGAAAGATTTAACAGAACACTTATTGATCAGCTAGCCAAATCACTGCTTCAACAGCCTGGTGAATGGGATGACAGCCTCAGCAGGTTGTCTTTGCTTACAATACCAGTCCTCATTCTACAACAGGCTTCCCTTCACCCYTTTTTTTATACATGGTCGTGAAGCTAGGATGCCCGCCAACCTGTTGTTGCCTAACAGCCTATTCTCATCCACCCCAGGTTCTCCTGTTGACTATGCTGCACAAGTAACCCAGAAGCTTCAGTCAACCTTTAGCTCTGCCAACTTGAATGCAAACAATGCAGATGAAAAGCAGAAATGCCAATATGACAGAAGTGTTAAACACACTCCCTGTGTTTTAGGAGACCTTGTGTGGTTGAATGACCCCACTACATCAAAACAAAAAATCGCTCCTCACTGGAAAGGTCCCTTTGAAATATCGGAGTGCCTTAGGTCAGATGTTGATTCACCTGGGGTAAAATAAAAAATTTGTTACCTTTTGGATCAGTCTGACAAGTCCCAGATTGTTCATTACAACCGTCACAGACCTTACAATGCTCCTGTGCCAGCTCAAGAACACAGGATGCCTGCTCTTGACTCATCTTTGCTGGCACCACACCAACAACTGACTGCGTTGTCAGGTGTATTGCCCCTTAAACCATCCAAATCAGCTGCAATGAAAATCCAAAACACACCTGGCAAAGGAAGTGTTCCAGTTGGCCAGCCAGAACCTGCACATCAGCTCCTTCCCCCTCCCCCCAGACCCCCATCACCTTTTCCTCCTGCTCAGTGTTTGGCTGTCCCCCAATCCGAGCCTGTGCTGGCTCACCACTCAGAAACTGGCCCCGTTGTTGCCTGTGGGCAGGATTCTAGTTCATCGACGCATCCCAGGAAGCGCCAGGTTAAACCTCCCAGATACCTTATGGACTATATTCTCGAGTGAGATTGTTGTATTGTTTTTTTTGTTTGGTTGTTTGTCCCCCCACCCC
>NW_013952542.1:791486-793186 GCF_001266775.1 Austrofundulus limnaeus
AGTTCATAGTGTACCTGTTATTTCATCGTCTGCAAAACGGGGACGTTTTCTTTGTGGGGCGAGGGAGGAAATGTAAGAGTTACAAAGGAAGTTATTATATTTTGGGCTGATTAATATAAAAGAAATGTAGTTGTTTAAACAGTGGTTGTTTACATTTATGAGCCAAATTATTATTTACATATTTACAAGTTTCAAATATGTTCAACAGCATGGTTAAAAGAGTTTTAAATAAGCTGAATCTGCTTTTGTGTTTCACTTATTTTGTTTACCTTACAGCTAGCTTCTGATTGGTTGATTTGGGACATGTGATGTGAAGACCAGGAAGTGTTGTGGTAAAGTGTAAAAAGTGTGGAGATCTGAAAAACTGTAAATAAAGCCATCTGTTTGCATCCTGCTTATATTTTATATCTGGAGTGATCCATCCACCACAGAACGAACCCTCAAGTTACTGAAGTTTACTTAGAAAATATTTTAGAAACTTTCAGAGTCTGTTTTAAATAACTATCCGGAGCTTCTGAAAGAACCTGTTTTCATCTGAAATTCCCACTTAAATATCTGCTTGAGGTCGAATTAAGCTACCTGAACTGACACCAAAATGTTAAATAGGTATGAAATGAAAACCACTGTAAGAACCAGGATCGTGCTTTCTGTGTGACACCCAGCTCATTGTCAAAAGTAATTTATTTTTGTAGGAGGTTTTTCTTCATCTCCTCTTCATCACTTAATGCATTTTTCCAGACACGTCACATGTGAGGGATGTGCAGGTTAAGAAAGCATATGCTCTTAAGGCAGCAGCAAACAGGTATTTACTTTGTAAGAGTAAAGCAGCGTATTCATGTTCCCTGCTCCAATGTTCATTGTTTTGTCTGTCACTGCCAAAAACATGTTTGTGATTGTGCAGTCATTTCTCTTGATGAAAAAAATAAAAAATTGAGCCTCATTTTGGAGATCTAAGTTTCACATTCAGTTTTGACTCGTGCTTGTTTTGCAATTAGATCTTGACACTTTTTTAATGCACTACATTCAATTAACGTTTTTTTTCTGCCTAAATGTCAATAAAAAGTGAGTCTAAAGCATAAATGATGTGTATCATGCATAATATTGTTGATGTCCTCCGTTTATGGCAGAAAACACGAAAAAAAAAAAAACAGTTTCCCTAATCAATTATTGTCAAGCTGAACAAAATACTTCAGCCACAGCTGTTGAAGTGCTTCTCGACTGTGGCAGACTAATATCTCTGATTGGTGGCTCTTAGGGGTGTTTTCACACTTTGGCCACTTACATGAGTGCGTGCTCGAGGCAATTTATGCAGAACTGTGTGTATAAATATCTGCTGAACCCTTTCTGGTTCGTTCAGTCATCATATGGGCTTAGTTAGCAAAACATCAGATTGAAATTAGTCCACTGCATTGTCTGAAGAAGTTAACACTAATTTATAAAAACACAATTGATGAACATTAAAGTGGGTTCTATTGAGCTGTTATCAGCAGTCAGCATCTTACCTGCAGTAAATAGCAGTCAGAATGATATGAGGGGTGTTTTTTTTATTCATGAAGTCAAGCTTATGGTTTGTATTCCAGCTCTTAAAGGGGCTATATCATGTAAAAATCAACTTTTTTGAGTTTTATATCATGTGTAGCAATAACTTGGATTGGAATGTCAAATCCAAACTTTGTTTACCTCAAGACTTTGGCCCCAAA
>NW_013952542.1:793196-796290 GCF_001266775.1 Austrofundulus limnaeus
TTTAATTATGATATCAGAATGATCCAGGTATCAAAATGTAGCTTTTAAAGCCATGAATCTGAAAATGTAATTAGGCCATTTTGACCAAATTTGAGTTAATCCTCATTTCGATATGATGGGTCACATTTTAGGGTTAAAGCTGCTAAAAGTAAGTCTCCATGCAGACGCTCCACACAAGGTTACAGACACATCCGGATCAGGAACGCGCTGCAAGCAGAGGTGCCATCATACGAACAGTGTGTATTTGCTTCGAYTGAGGCACAGTTTGCTCTGTTCCTTGGACCATGTAAATGATCCACTCATGTCTCCCTGCGTTGTCAGACTCCCCCCGAAACTCCACCAGCCCAGCGTGATGCTCCTACCCACACCCAGCTGCTCGCCGACCCTCGTGCTACATGGATGATCACAGCAGGGCTGGAGAACAATATTTAACAAAGTCTGACTGATGGAAACACACACACATGGACTCGTTTGTTAGTGGGAGGGAAATAAAAGCAGAGTATGCTCAAATGCACATGCCAGTGCTCAGGCATACCAGTTCTTTGATTGATTTGGGATCTTTCTTTGGCGTTTTGATTGGCCAGAGATGCTCCCTGCCTCAACGCCACGCTCCAACCCGGGGAGGATAACGTGGCAGAATGCTTTATAGACACTTTGTTAGATCTCACACTCAAAATCCTCAACTTTTCCTACACTTCGTTTACCTCAAAAATCTTTCTCGCCTTGTATCTCGGTACAAATTCGATGGAAATCCCCCTACAMACACATTTCTCTCTCTGCACATAAATGTCGTTTTTCCTCCTGTGTGATACACTATCTGGGTTATTACCAAGCGTGTAGGTGTTGAAATGGAGAAGAATCAGGCAAAAAAAAAAGAAGAGGAGCGGCAATGAAAGAGCAGAAAGACAGACGAAGAAGAAGAGTGTGAAAGAAGAGGGAAGCCGGGGTTGAGCAAAAAGCACGATGGCTTCGGCTGTCCCAAATTCAATCAAGCAACCGCCGAGGAACATTCAGAGCCATCGTTTGATCAATTAATGTTAGCAGATGGCACGAGCGCACAGTCAGGAGAGATAATACGAGCGAGGGAAGCAGGTGGAAGGTGTTCCAAAGCTCCAGATTCTTTACTTTGAAATGCAGCGACTGATAAGACAGAAGGGGGAAAATGACAAGTTATGAGCATCGTGAGTTTATTTTTTTCTTTTCCTTTTTAATTTTTTTGCACACGAACCTTTAGGATACAGTTACCCAACGTGTGTGTTGGGGAGCGGAGCAGCAGATTGCCGAGGAACAGCCAGCTGAGGAGCTTAGCTGGAGGCCTCAGTTAGAAACTTAACATCCAATGATCATCAAAGGAGCTTCGTTCTGTTCCTTCCTTCTAGCAGAGGAGACCAACTGGGCAAACCACCCCCACCCATCACCACTCCTCCAACTAACTGTGGGCCATTTCAGACATACGAGGTGAGTTAAAAGTCTCAGTATATACTTTTATTTCAGAAAGAAAAGKGTAAAGGAAATATCTGAATACCCCAGCAGGTAAAGGGAGAGGGGGTCTATTTTTTAAGCTATGTTCGGAACATGGCCRCCATCTTGAAAGCCACCATGATGGATCAAAGTCTTTTTTTTTCCTGTGAGAAGGAGTCATGTAGCCWATCAGTGAAAGCCAGAACTGTCTCAGAAATTGATCGCCACAATCAGATCTTCATATGGTTCAAATGTTAACACAGAAGGTTAGAGAAAAAGCTAATTCATTAAACAAAAAATTAGCTCCGGTGTTAGCTGTTAGCAGATCACCACATCAGGCAGTGTTTACAATCTGATGGCGTCAATCGATTTCTGAGACAATTCTGGTCTCCTTTGATACACTACCTGACCACTGTCCCTTTGGRAAAATTGGAATTTGATCCAATTTGATGGTTTTCATGCTGGCAGCCATGTTCTGGACATAGCCTAAAAGATAGAGCCCCCCACCCATTCAGATACTTTATTTTTTATTTTGTTTCTAAAAGTAAAAGGTTGTCATGAGACTTTTGACTCACCCTGTATTTCATGTTTCAGCTCCTCTCTGTCRTTTAGTTGGCCTAAAAAGCAACTTTAAACAGATAACAGAAAACAAGGAAACAGGGTGTCGGTGTGCAAGTGAAAGAAGACGAGGGATGCACCTGAGTGCGTTTACAAATGGAGGGGTGTTGTTGAGACAAACATCCTCCCGTCTCATTTGTCTTTGAACGCTTCTTTTTGCCCAAACACCTCTGCTCAAAGAGTGGAACGAATCAGGGTCAGGCTGACTGCAAGTTTCCCTTTCATTTACACCCCGTGCATAAATAGAGAGCAAAATCAAAACAAAAGCAACAACAACAACAACAAAAAAACCTGCCGGGGCCCCCTGGATTAACTCCAGGCTGTTTTATCTCCGAAATAAATTGCCTTGTAGACGAAAAGGATCTGATTGGCGGGGTTAAAAAAACAAAGCAAGCTGGATGAGGAGTGTTCACCCAGCACGTCGGCGCTCTCTCTCTCTCTCTCTCTCCCGCCGACGCATCGTCTCTAATCGATGAATATTGAGTGGCTCCCGCCACCAGCGTTTTAAAGGCAGAGAGCTCCCACCATCATTCATTTCTCATATTGATATTTTCTTGCCCTATTTTCCCCACCCGTCGCTGCTCTTCCTTCGTTCACGCTTCCTTCAAGCCTCTGTCAGCAGAGTGCAAAGTTTTTTTTCTGCTCTAATAACTGCTCCAACTTTCCGACCGTAATGACTGCAGGTGTTTTACTCCGCTGATTTTTTTTTTCATTTCTTCCTAATGAAAAGATTTCAGAAGACTACATCCCACACTKATATTTACTTTAATTTACTTTTCAGTTTCCTCACAACACCACGGAGGCCCCCCTCTTCACCACTTGGATAGTATTTAAAACTCTATTTTTATCTCTATACTTTTTCTCTCTCTACAATAATCTAACAGAACTGTGCCACACCAGTAGGTGGTCCAAAGGAAATCACATTAACATCTTGTTAAAATACAAAGTGAGTCAAAAATCACAGGACATATTTGAGCCAATATGGTGGCCTTGTTCTGGACATAGCCTAAAGGAA
>NW_013952542.1:796305-799915 GCF_001266775.1 Austrofundulus limnaeus
CAACTATTTCTTGCTGGGGTATTCATATATTTTATTTTCCCTTTTCTTTTCTGAACAGACTTTTGACTCACCTATTACAGATATGTAGGAGATTTTACAACCCAAACTACAAAAATGTCAAGGTGTGCATATAATTRATAGTTATTGAGAACTGAATGTATCAAATACTTAAATGTTTAAATCTAACCATTTTTAGGTWAAAWAWAYGGTAATTTTTGAATTTGATCGAGAAACACGTCTCAAAGTGTGTACAGAAGCTCCAAAAGGTTTCAAAAGTAGGAAGTGTGAATAAGAAAGAGCTGGAGGAGCATTTTGTTATGGACTAGGTTCATAAGCAACATAATCAGTAAGAGGACTGGGTTTAAAAAAGCATTTGAAACAGGCTGAATGTCTCCAAAGTAAAGATGGTCAAAGATTGAACAGTCTTAAAAAATACGGTTAGCGAGATTTCGCATGTTCGTGTGCATTCACGGGTTTTCCTCCAGGTACTCTAGTTTTCCAAAAAATTAATGTTGGGCTAACTGGTAACTCTAAATTGTCCCTAGGTGAGTGTGTGAATGGTTGTCTTGTTTGTCTCCATGTGTGCATGTGATGGACTTACAACCTGCCCAGGACGTACCCCGCCCCTCGCACAGTGACTGCTGGATATGGACACCAACACTTAACCCTGATAGGAAGAAGCTGGTATAGATAATGGATTATTTTTAATTTTTTTGTAATAAAGATTTTGCAGAAAACCAGTAGATTGCGTATTTTTGAGTAGAGTTGGTTCTTTTCTCAATGAATAATACAAACAAAACAAATAAAAAGCTAAAGCAGATGTTTGTGTATCAGAAAGTGATTCCCTAACTTGCTCTTACAGGATTATTGCTCGATTTTCAGGATTTTTAATTTAAAACCATACTTCAAGAAAAAATTGTTCATGTTTCATAAAAAGACAACATTTAAATCAAATCAAACTGATAGCATTTGTGTGTGTAGAAGTGTGTTTCTTCCTGGTGAGTAGAAAGTCAATAATGAAGCTCCTGGAGGACATTTACATGCAGACCACACACGACCCGGCGCCAATGAGCTGCACCAGATAGAACATGTAAGCCCAATTTATTCAGGGAGTATGACTTATTAATTTGCATAATGATTCCAATGATTCAGACATTTGTTAGAGGCGGAGCACCCTGATTGATGGAAATTTAATTATGACACCTCTTAGTTATTAAACGCTAATCAGGCTAAGCCACTTATCTTTAATACTTACCTTTAGCACACGAGGGCTGGAGGAAATTAATGGCAAAGCAGCGGTCTCAAACTGGAATCATTTCCTCCTCACACCTTATCATGCCGTCGCCTTTATGCTGCTTTCAATTTGGCCACAACACAAGATTCCCTCTAATCAAAGATGGCCTGCKTTTACTCTCTGAGCACAGAACAGTATTTTGTGTACACTGTGGACGTTTTCATCCCAAAATCTGTTAAAGGGGCAATATCATGTAAAATCAACTTTTTTGAGTCTTACATCATGTTGTAATGTTATCCTTTCATCAAAACACACACACACACACACACACACACACACACACACACACACACACACACACAGAGAGAGAGAGAGAGTCTTTCTCTGACTCATTCATGCATGTTTGAGAAATCCTGTAATGTCCTGAGGCAGGCAGGCAGGGGAGCAAAAACAACTGGTTGGGCCTAGAACCGCCTTTTTGGGATCAGCTCCTCCTCTGGGCTGTGTCTTCAAGCTGAGCTTCCTCATCACAGAGCACACCTCCTGCAGGCTATCGGCAGCAACTGCTGGTGAAACCGATTATCAAAACTGTGCCCACAGAGAAAAAACAAAAGATTTTAAACTGCCAGCTCAGCAACATTAAGTCCAACTTATTGTTAAACTTCGCCCTCTTTGGCGCTCTGCAGTTTGGAGAAACATCAGCGATTTCTTGTGTTTTTCCAAAATCCCATTGACTATGAGAATTTCACAGTGTTTTGGAAATTTTGTTTATTTCGTAGAGTAGAGCTATCAAAAGTATTCCCAGTTACACCACACATTTTGATGTATAACCTAAACGTTTCAGTTAGATTTTTTTTTCAAAGTAAAAATGTACAAAAATCTAGTAAAAAAATAGTAATAAGGGTGATTCTGTGCTTTTCACTGGCATCTTTCAACAACGAAAAGACTAAAATGCAAATTTAAAAGTATAATCGTTTCAAACCCTTTAGCTGGACAAAGACTTGAGAATTAAAAGACAAAAGAGACGAATCAATAAGCACCGGGTGCAGGTGTGGATTTAATGATGGAGAAAAATCTATATGTACTGTCGGTATAATTATATGAGGCCAGAAAAAGATAAGTGAGCCAACATGCACCCATGAAAATCCACTCTGAGCAAACATATTCAGATGCACACAGAGAGAGCGAGGGAATGTGGAGCTGCAGAACGTAGGAGGCAAGCAGCAGAAGGTTTCTGCATTAATGCTGTCTGAGGAGAAGTGGGAGAAGAAATGGTAAAAACTCCCGTCAGGAGGTGAAAATAGATAAGGTATTATTTAGAAAATTTTAGGGTTTCCACAGAATTTGTCTCCTTAATCTCATGAGGGAGAAGAGACTCTACTTTCAGATTTGTATTTTATTTTGTTCCTCTATAAGTCACTTGGGGTAGAAAAAAGTAATACTCAATCTGTCGGGGCGTGCATAAAAGTACAGAGACACACTGAGGACAGACAAAGCACAAAGTGTGAGACCATGAAACAAGAAAAGCATGAGTCATWGTGATTTTAATACAAATGTAATGTTAAATACAAACTTCCCAATTTTAAATCATTCTAGAGAGAAAAATATTAATTTCAGTATAAACTTTTGGTTTATTTTGAGAATAATGATCGTGTCATGAAGAAATTATTAGTTTCTTCCAGGAGAAGGGAAGGAGAGTGAAGATCCAACTGTCTCAGGCAGCAAAAAGGAAGTACCCCCGGCTGCGGACCACAGAATGGGGTGGGGGTCGTACAGTAGGCGGGGTCAGATGTCCAGTGGGCGTGGTCACGGCTTGTCAGGAYGTGGTGTTAATATGAGGCTTGAAAAATTGGGAGTGGTTAATTTTAGAGTTGAGGGCAGGGTCAGACGTCTGACCCCGCCCCATTTCACGGTCCACAGCTGGGAGCCTCTCAGAAAACGAGGAGCAGGGGTGGAGAGTGGGCAGGCAGGTAAGTAACAGCTGAGTCGTTTTTTTGTTGTTTTTTTTTTCCTCTGGGAAATTGATCAGCGTCTAGAACAGGAGTGGGCAATCCTGGTCCTCGAGGGCCGCAGCCCTGCATGTTTTAACTTTTTTCTGCTCCAACACACCTGATTTGAATGAATGGATGATTATCAGACTTCTGCAGTATGAAGGTCTGAAACTGATGTAGTTAGAAATAATAAAACAGAAATATCCAAACGGACCAATAAATAAATCAGTAAATGCACTTAATGCATCAATAAACTAAATAAAGAGAACTTTACCTCATGTTTTATAGTTTAGTTGACCTTCATATTTATTTTTCACACTTAGTTCCAACAAATGATATAGTTTAGCACATAATTTACATTTTTATGTTTTTTAAAGATATATAT
>NW_013952542.1:800012-801798 GCF_001266775.1 Austrofundulus limnaeus
ATATATAATAAATCTCTCCTTTTTGAATTATATTATTAGACAATGTGTGTCTAATAATCAGGAACCAATCAAAAGAGTTATAAATAGCTATCATAATCAAATGTATTTTAAGGGGAGCATGTCCAGCTACAGTTTGAGACAAAAAATGACATCATCATATAAAGATAATCCACTGAAGAGGCTTGGAAAAATTAAGACTTTCAGAAGTCTTGGTGTCACGGCCTAACAGCAATATCTAAATAAGTTAAACAGTTACTTGAATATAAACATTTTCACACTGAAGTCCCAAAGTCTCAATCTTTTTGAAGAGCCATCACCTCTTAGTTAGAAGGATTACCCTGGACATGGAGCCTTTCTGAGTAGAGTTTGCATATTCTCTCCATGCATGTTTGGGTTTTCTCTAGGTCATAGGTTCTCAAACTGGGGTCCCAGGACCCCCAGGGGTCCGCAAGCCGTGTCTTGGGGGTCCTCAAAAAATTTCAATAAATTCTTAATTTGGTTTTTATTTTTAAAAAATCTTATGGGGAATAATGCACTAGTAAAATAAACATACTAAACCAGACAAAAAATAATATTACCATGGCATTTATGGGATAAAATAACAGTAAATTATTTTTGCATTAACAGCATGGGGTTTATGAGGGGGTCCCTTGAATTTTTTCACCCTTGTAAGGGGTCCCCAGACACAAAAACTTTGAGAACCCCCTGCTGTAGGTACTACAGTTTCCTTCCATAGACCAAAAACATGTTAGAGATAATATAGATACCAATTAAGAGTTAACCTACTTGTGAGAGTGTCAGTGGTTGTTTGTCTGTATGTGGCCCCGCAATGGACTTGCAACCTGTCCAGGGTTTCCCCAGCAAGGCACCAGAGACCCCAGCAACCCAGGGAATAAAAGTTAGGTAATGAGGACAGATGAATTTGTTTAACTTGTTTTTCCACTTTCAATCATTTGCCAGCATTAAGATTATTGCCAGATTACTTTTTCAACAAACGCTCTTCAGTTAAAAACATTTGTTGTTCCGAACACCACATTTCCTCGCTTTTGTGCAATTTCTCTCATGCTCCTTCTCATCTGACCTCCTGTGRGAATCTGTTTTCTGTCCTCAGACACCCAAAGAGTGCACAGCAGCAACTAATTTTCACTGTGCATGTTTACACCACGCCTTATTTCCCTGATCTCTGACAGCAGCTGTTCACAGTAAACACGGAGATGTCGGCTACCCTACCATTTTCCCCCCATTGTGTTTCTTCCACGGTAATTATACGTATCAAATTTTTGGGGGGGCACTGAAATAACTGCAGAGAGCTTGCCGCTCCTCAGGAAATTGTGGCAGTGCTCCCTCCTCTCTGGAGTGGAGTGTACAGAGGTTGTGAAAGTTAATGCACAGCGTGCAACAGACTTGGCTGGAGAGAATAACTGCTGTATAAGTGACAGGCCTCAAATAAAACACAGACAGTTCCTTTCGTTCTGAATCCCTCAGATACCAACAAGCTCCGAAGTTCCTGTTGTGATGAAGATGCAGTGAGTTTCAAATAAACAGTCAAACTTATTAGAGCATCTTTGAACTTATAGAATAATTTTTTTCATGGTAATCCAAAGCTGAAATACTTCCCAAAAACATTGCTTTCAACCCTTCCACTGTATTAGTGGTTATTGTCATGGTCTGTGTTTATTTTACTTAGTTTTCTAGTGTTTTCAGTGTTCCCCTGTGTTTCTCTGCCCTGCAGCCCCACCCTCTCTCACCTGTGTCCTTTTGTGTCTGCTCCAGGTGTGTCTTGTTG
>NW_013952542.1:802045-804623 GCF_001266775.1 Austrofundulus limnaeus
CTGGTTCTGGTTCTGGTTCTGGTTCTGGTTCTGGTTCTGGTTCTGGTTCTCTGTGCTTTGTTCCCCCTGCCTGTGTGATCTCGTGCCTCCTGTAAGTTTCAGCTGTCTCTACAGCATTTTTGTTATTTAAAATAAATTTTTGTTCTACTTTTGGAGCCTGCCTGCGCCCTGGGTCTGTTCATGCCCAATCCTCACAGTTATGGCTAACCCCAACCACCATCCCTAACCCTTCAAACCTTTTCTCTGGTATTTTAGGCTGTGTGAGATAATTAAATACTCCTACCATATTCATCCATTGTCTACTGCTTATTGTGAGTCAGTGGGGGCAGCAGCTTGAGCAGGCCCAGACTTCTCTTCCTCAGCAAACCTCTTCCAGCAGTTCTGGAAGAATTCCAAGGTGTTCTCAGGCTGATCCAAACTCTCCAACCTGTCCTGGGTCTTCCCCAGCATCTCCTCACATTCGGACATGCCTCAAGCATGCGAGGCATCCAGGGAGCATCCTTACCAGGTGCCCGAACCACCTCAACTGGTTCCTCTCGATGTGGAGGAGCAGCGGCTTGACTTTCCACTATTGTAAAGCAAAGAACGTGGTTCCATGAGTACAAATTGGCTATACAAGGAAGCCAGGACTGACGTCACGAGAATTGTCCCTAAAGTCTTAGATATCACCTTTCATTTAGGCTCCACTATTTTACAATTTTTAGACGTTTAGCAGTTTACTCTTAGTGAAGCTGTAATTTGAGGTTTTGGATTATGAGTTAGTGAAGCTTACTTTTTGGTTGACCATGCCCACCATGTGTGTCACTAATCCTGTTTAAAGTGGAATTTCATACATTACAAAACTCCACTTCAAGGGGTCTAAACCATCCTGTTAACAGCATAAAACAGCATCGTTTTTGTTGAGGACTGATCTCTCCAGTGATTCTGACTGCATAAAGACAAAGAAGACGTCTGAACAACATGTGGACGGCATCAACATTCTCCTTGTTAATCTCAATGAAAGTGACACAATCAGACTGAATCCTCTTGTTTCTCCTTTGCTGCCTCAAGCATCGTCCTCCAGAAAAAAAGTCCTCATCTGCTGCTGCTGTTGATTCTCATGCAGGAACAAAAGGCACACAGAGCACACATCCACCAAATCTGAACTTATTTCATGGCAGAGCAGAGGCCCATCTGTGTGGTGCAGCCGTCTGCTGAGCGCCGGCAGGATGGATGGATGGTGCGAGCGGCTGGAGCTGTGGAACTGTGCTCCATGGAAGGAGGATTTGATTAAGTTCACTTGGATGGCTGCGTGGCTCCTTCACTGGAGCGCTGTGAGACATCTGACGGGAGCCACGATCGGGATGAGCTGGCACTGAAGAGCCTCCTGCAGGGTGCTGGAGGGACAGATGGGTGCAGATTGAAGGACAGATACCATTCTCTGTCTGTGCTTTGGAATCTTTTGCTTTTAATTAACATTACAAAGTTGCAGTTTTGTTGTTTTTTCTCTCAACGTAAATTCAACTTGTCTCGTTTCATCCAAGAATAAAAATGGCCGCTTCCTTGCCTTAAAATAAAGTGGCTCCAGCACTGGTTGTTGGTGTTTCCAACAAAATGATCGTTTCCTACTTTTCATCTCTCTGCTGAAAGAAATCTCAAATTTTAGCATTAACTTTTTTCTTCGTGAAGGAAGAGTTCTGGTTCTATACAGCAAGCATACAAAGTTTTTTTCATTCATCATATTTATATTTTCAATGAGAGGCGTGAGTGTTCAGTTTAACTTAACGTCATCAGGAAGCTAAACTGTAACAGTAGGATTCTTGTGCGATCTGTTAGATAATTTGTTGCAAATGATTCTCAGCTACCACAAAAAATCTTAGCTTAATATTTGTAAAACTGACAAAGTTCTAGCCATTCATGGTTTTTATGCATTTGATTAGCCATGGCAGCCATCTTGAATCAGGTCAACTCCAAACTTTAATCAGTTGCAGATGTACTGAGAATTTCATTAAAATGTTTCGTGAGATGTTTTGCTAACAGACAGATGATCATCCACTTCCCGTTCCCCGACTGCAATTTGGGGAGGGGGTCCTGAAGAAGGGCGGGCCACCGGGTGCGGTCCTGGGCTGTGGGTGGGCTCGGGGCTTGGACGGTTGCCGGGGGCGGGGCTGGCTCTCCATCCTCCCTGGTGCTGCTTGGTCTCCTGAGATGTGGATTTTGGTTCCTTTGGGTGACCCCCTAGCCTGGGTGGCTGCCGGGTTCCGGGAGGTGATCGGCTGGGGGGATGCACTTGGCCATTGGCGGTGTGGTGGGGTGGTCATGGGCGTGGCTTCTCTGTGGCGAGGGGCTGGCCGGGCGTCCTGGTGCGGACTGGGCCTTGGCTATCTGCTCCTCTCCACCTCCGAATGATTAGGTTTACCTCCTGGGTTTGGGTGTGTGCTGCCTCCAATAGGGGGTGGGTGCATGTCCTGGACCTGGGGGGTATAGAGTGTGTATCGGGGGTATACGTAAGTGGAATGTGGCGTCCTTGTACTGTATGTCTTTGATTGAGTGGGGGTGAGGATGAGGGTGGGATGGTGCGATTGTGTATGTGTATGTT
>NW_013952542.1:804633-813039 GCF_001266775.1 Austrofundulus limnaeus
GGGGTGTGCCCTGGGGGCCCGGACCTCTGTGCCCTTTCCTGGATCTGCTTTGGTATGGCGGGGGCCGGGGGGGGCCATGAGGTTGTCGCTGCTGGCCCCGGGGGCTGTACGTGTGGTCGCAGGGGGGACTCTCCCAGTTCTCCCCTATGGTCTGATCTGGGGGGTGGGATCTTCCCGTGCGGGTGCCCCTTGGGGCTCTGCGCTCGGGATTCCTCTCGGGCCCTTGGGCTCTGGTCTTCCCCATGTCTGCCTCGTGTCTTGGGGGTTGGGTCTCGGTCCTCCACAGTCACTATTAAATATTCCATTGGAGAAATCTTGTATATACACGCATGTTCACAACTGCTCACTGACAGGTGCTCTGATCCGGGGGGTTCTGACWGGTCACTGAGTGTGTATATATGTCTGTGTGTATATACTGACAATATTTATGAAYGTAGGCATGTATGTATGTGTATCTTTATGCCCTCCACTTATTTATCCATTTATTTTTCAGGTGAGCGGACAGATGTTGGGTGTGTGGTCCTGTGTTTTCTTGGTGTATATTTAATATATTTCTAATTGCTATTTCAATCTTTCTAATTACTTCTCTCTGTTTTTCTCTCTTTCTCTATTTTCTCTTCACTTAAAAAAAAGAAAAAAGTCACTGATGATGAAGAAATAAATAAACTAAATAAACTAATAATATTTGGTTTCTTTTTCTACTGAAGTGACAAAAAAAGGTAATTTGTTGCAAATGGCTCTCAGCTACCACAAAAAATCTTAGCTTAATTTTTGTAAAACTGACGAAGTTCTAGCCATTCATGGTTTTTATGCCTTCGATTAGCCATGGCAGCCATCTTGAATCAGGTCAACTCCAAACTTTAATCAGTTGCAGATGTACTGAGACTTTCATTAAAATGTTTTGTAAGCTGTTTTGCTAACAGACAGATGATCATCCACTTCTTATGGCTGCAAATGATAAACAGTTGCCTTTATAAATGGATTTTTTTATGCTTTGTCTTTTGCTTAAAGGTATCAGATTGGATTAAGAGAAAGAAATGTCTGTATAAAAGTGTTTTTGTTTGGCTACAAACACTGTGCACTGTTTGATTTTACTAAATTAATACATTTTTTTTTACTATTGCTACAGGATTTTTAACAATTTTCTTTTATTTATTTTTTTATTCTAAATGTTAAAAACATTTTTAAAAAGCTGAATCAGAATGATGTATTTCCAAGAGTCACACTGACACCTCATGTCGGCCCATACGTTGTAATCAGACGTTACTAATTTCTCTTTATACTCAGAGTGGCGTGCAATGACCCATTTTTGCGACAAGGATCATTAAAGTTACATCTAATCTTAATAAATTGTTCAACTCCTAATAGAAATTTGAGGTTGGGGACTTGAAGCTGGAAAATAGAGCAAATACTCACAGGCTGTCTGTAGAGAATCCTTGAACTGAAGTCAAGCGCCTCCTGAAGTCTGCGTGTCGTAGAATGGTTTCCCATCTCTGACTTTATCTTTTTTACCGTCTGCTGTTTTTGTGCGGTTTGATTGAAGGCAGTTAGAGTTTCGGGAGCGGCGAGAGACGGCAGCAGGCTTTTTCTGCTTCCACCGCAGACTGAAAGATGAGTTTTAATAAACACACTGGGAACAATGAAAGTGCAGCTTTATTCCACCCTTTAGTTTCCATTTCAGCCAATATTCAGCTCCTCTCCTCTCCTCCACAAGGAGTTGTTTTATTWTTTTTTTCTGTAAAGCTTTAAAGCGACAGTTCAGATTTTTATTGTTTGAACTAAAGTTTTGTAGGAAGGTTAAGAACAACTAGCAAAATTGCTTTTTCTGTGAAAATACAGTGTGAATGTTGAATGAGTGATGAAATTTACTAAAGAAGCTGAAGTTGAGTTCTTAAAGCTAAAAAATTCAAAACACTGCAAAGTTAAAAGTTACTAAATGCTAAGACGCTAGAATCTAGCGGCTAGATGTTTGCTAAAAGCAACAAAAGTCAAAGTTAAAAGTACAAAAAATGTTTGGTAAAAGCTCAAAGTAGCAAATTGTTAGCTAACAGCTAGAAGTAACAAGTGTACTTAGGAGTTAAGCACCAAAATATTAGTTTAAAGCTAAAAGTAACAAACATCTAAGTCAAACATAACAAAATTTTAGCTAAAACCAAAAGTAGCTAAATGTTTTATAAAGTAACAAAAGTCTAACTAAAAGCTAAAAGTACCAAACCAAAATGCTAGCTAAAAGAAATGAAAGTCTAATCAGAAGTTAAATATACAAAAATGTTGGCTAAAAGTAATCAAAGTCTAACAGGTTAAAAGTACCAAAATTTAGCTAAAAGTCAACAAAAAAAGCAAAATATTAGCTAAAGAAACAAAAGTCTAACTAAAGTTAAAAGTGCCTAAATGTTGTCTCAAATCTATAAATAGTAAAAATGTCAGCTATAAAGGCTCTTCAAACAATCTCAGTCAAGAATGTCTGTCTGATTCTGTTGGACTGGCGACTAATCTGAACGACAAAATTAAAGTCGATAGCTGCTTTCCTAAAATAATACCATTTTTCAAATATAATCTTATTTCATTTGAAAACATATCCATCCATCCATCCATCCATCCATCCATTTTCTTCCGCCTATCCGGGGTCGGGTCGCGGGGGCAGCAGCTTCAGAAGGGAGGCCCAGACCTCCCTCTCCTCAGCCACTTCTTCCAGCTCCTCCGGGGGAACTCCAAGGCGTTCCCAGGCCAGCCGAGAGACATAGTCCCTCCAGCGTGTCCTGGGTCTTCCTCGGGGCCTCCTCCCGGTGGGACGTGCCCGGAATACCTCACCAGGGAGGCGTCCAGGAGGCATCCTTACCAGATGCCCGAACCACCTCAACTGGCTCCTCTCGACGTGGAGGAGCAGCGGCTCTACTCTTAGTCCCTCCCAGATGACCGAGCTTCTCACCCTATCTCTAAGGGATAGCCCAGCCACCCTGCGGAGGAAACCCATTTCGGCCACTTGTATCCGGGACCTCGTTCTTTCGGTCATGACCCAAAACTCATGACCATATTTGAAAACATAAATAGCAAAAAAAATAAACACAAATAGCAGCAGCAGCAGCTAGCTTGCATTTCTACTGCAGGCAGCCTGTGTCACTTCCCGGAGTAAGTTCGTAATATTTTTGCTAGAATAAGTGCTACATGTAACTGATTACATTGTAAAAGTTAGTTTTTTATTACATGGCACCAGTTGTAAAATCCAACCGTAAAAAGTTTAACTTTGCTTTTACACTGTAAAAGTGAGCTACATAATGGATATATGTTGGCAATTTTTTATTTTCYTTTTTTACTTTGGACTTTATGACCAGTGTACCATTTAAAGATGGGCTCAAATGAAACAGATTGTTTTGAAGATTGGAGTTGTTTTAAAATGTCAGTGATGCCCTTTAGACCTGGCTCACTTGGACCATCTTGAAACTGAGATTAAAAATGATAGAACCTACCACTGATTATGGCAGTTTAGAAAACCAAACACATGCATTTGAYGTGAACATGGTGTTTATGTACAGCAGCCGCTATTGTGTTTAGATTTATTTCCAGTGTGAACAAGGAAACGAACAGAAATGCAACACCAGAAGTGAGGCAAGAAATTACTCTTTAAATTGTAAAACCAGGCTGTTACCACTAATAAAAGTGTTTACATTTTCTTTCAAGTCTTGTTCTGATTCAAGTTCCACGCCTTAGTTGTGCTGTTTTCATTTTTGGAGTTGACATGTTTTTCTTGCGTGTGAGGTAGAAACCGAGCGGGAGCCTCTCAGCGTGGGGCTTAAGGGAAGACAAAGGGGGTCAGTGTGCATGACATAAAGYGATGGACCAGTGGCTTTCCACTGACAGCAAAGATCGCACACAGACACCTGTGGGATCATCACTTCTCTTGGTGGTATCTCTGTGTGCATTTTGTGTGCACACAAGTGTGTGTAATTGTTTGAAAGCAAAGTGCAACACAGGTTCCTGCAAATGCATGAAAAGGTTTCTTGACCAAGAAGGATAGATTAATCACATTTTAGTGGGTTTTAATTGTGTAATAATTGCAGTTTGTTTTATACCTCTGTCACACTTGTCTGTTTTAAAGGCATATTGACAAATGTAGCAGTAGGAAAATAACACCATACTACTGTAACACATACAGTACCATTAGAGATGCAMMATTTGCAAATTATCCAAATCTTTGATGGCTCCTTACAACAAACAATAAGAATTAAGTTGCGAACAGTAAAAAGCTGTTTCTAGTTTTGTTTTTTTACTCCTCATAATATTGTTATTTTTCCCTTCATCACAGAGCCAATCGCTTATCTGCTTGTCACGTAAAACAGGCAGAGGGGTGGAGTACAGCAGCTCAAGGCAATAATGGAGGGGGTGGTACTGATTTACAAAACACTTGATAACCAAGTAATGTGATGACCTAATATCCTTTTGGATCGATAAAGTCTTTATGAATTGAATTGACATCATGTACGATAAATATGATGACGTCACTTGTTCAAAATCCAGATCCCATCAAAAAAACATTTATCCGCCATCTCTAAGTAGCGTATAGCGCAGATAGGAGGAGCTTAAGTGCCTGGTTGAGGACTTTGTGAGGTGGTTTAACCATCTGCAGCAGAATACCTTCAAGACCAAATGTGGTGGAGTTGCCACAAAGCAAGCCTCACCTACAGCCTGTGTCCTTCAAGGACTAATGTGGAGGTGAACAGGAGCTATAAATACTTGTGTCTGCTGCTGGATGGTCAAGTGGTCTGTGAACATGAACACTCAAATAAAAAAAGACAGAACCGGTACTTTCTGAGGAAAATGAGGTCCATTAATATCTASCACAGGTGTCAAACTCCGGTCCTCGAGGGCCACTATCCTGCATGTTTTCTTTGTTTCCCTRCTCCAACACACSTGATTCAGTGATTGAATCACCTCTTCAAATTCTGTAAAAGCCTRTTCATCACCCATTAATGCAAGTCAGGTGTACTGGAGCAGAGAAACCTCTAAAACATTCAGGATAGTGGAGTTTAACACCTGTGTCTGTGGTGGCCAGTGTCTAGCTGTCTCCAGGTTGTCAACGATTTATTGGTCAGCTGGTGTCTGATCAGTGTATCTGGTTTGTCCAAACGTTTTCTCAACWCCCGGCAGTCCGATACATTTAACAACTCCAGGAAATTGACATATTTGCATCACAATGTGGACGTTGTTTGGTTGAGAAGACAGCAACAAACTCAACGATCTTTTTATCCTAACTCTATCTTTTTTCCTTCCTTCTATWTCTACACAAATAAATAATTGGGACMCCATAGAGACAAGCCAAATGAGTGAATGGGGATTTGGACAAACTTTTGGTTTGTCATCTGGTTATTGACTGGAAAAACTGTCACCTTCAAAGGCTAAGGCAGCAGAATACATTCAGCTGTGTTCCAGATTGTTAGGACCCCAAACTTTACCGACTTTATTTGCTCTCACACTGTTGACCAGCCTCGTCCCCAGACAAAACCCAAAGCCGGTGTCTGTGACATGCTCCTAACAAAGCTCGCACCACCTGCCTCGCATCAAAAACATCAGGCTGACAAAGTCTGTCTGCTCTGACATTTAAGGACATTCCAGCAATGTCTTCGTTTTTGACTAATGTGAAGTTTCACCACAGCTGTCTGTGTTTTTGTTCTCTCTCCACAGACACTGTAAACAGTCTGCACCAATCTGCAGAGGAGACGAAAATGAGGTTTTTATTACATGCAGTGGCTGGTGTCCATGGCAACAACACATCATCAGACCCTGGCAAAGTATAGTGGGAGCTCCAAAACCAAACTACACAAAGTTTAGACGCGTGTCTTTTTGACATGCAAGCCCACAATGTTTTTTTATGGTCTCCACCTCCGTACCCATTCTGCAGAATGTGTTTAAGATCTCAGCTCAGACAGGAAGCAGAATACAAGAACCGCCAGTACAGAATGCATGCTGGGAACGGTCATTATCCAGGCAATATTTCACATTACAGAAGTCATCTACACCAGCGGGTCCCAAACTTTTATAAGTACCATCTCAAACAATACTAAGCTCGCCCTTACTGGAAAACTGCACAAATTAACTTTTTGTGCACTGGACGTGGAAAACCACGCAACTCCATGAGCCAGTTAGTTCTGATCAACGAGAAAAAAACAACACGCCAGGTGATGGCAAACCTTCTACAGCTCAGTAGGGTTGGATATCTAATCCAAGAAAAGGTGGAGGACCTGTTTTCTCCTCCACAACATGGGGTTGGTAATCTAGAAACTCTTTAGTTTCCTCCAGAGCAGGGCTATTCAACTGGCGGGCCGCCAATCGGTTCATTCATCCCTTCAGCCCAAACCCCCGGGTCTCTAATTACTATGAGTTCTTTTAGTTAGACATAGACATGTTTGGTATCTACAGAGACATCAGAATCTTGGCTAGAAGCTGGTAAAAAAAAACTTTTAAGTTAAAACTACAAGCAGTTGAAGATAAAGCTATGAAAGTGAAAATAAAATTGGTTTAAAAATTTGGCAAGTCAGATGTAAAAATATTTGTGTTAAAGGAGGCATAATGTGTTATTTTTTATATTGTTTTATTATCACCACTTTAATAGGGTTTTGTATGTTGTATTCATGATTAAATGCAGAAAAATAAACAATTTCAAAGGTAACAGATCTTTGTATGACTTGGTTTACTTACATGATAACTTTAACTGCTGGATGTTCAGCCCCTGATCTGTTGATCTGCAGTAACTGTGGCCCCTGGATCAGTTTAGCTGAATAGCCCTGCTCTAAAGTGTGTAGCTTGGCCATGTTGGTTTTAAAAGTTAGCTGGTTAGCCAAGTGTTTAAATTTTAAATGTTAAATAAAGTTCAGAACACAGACACGTTAGCATGGTACATCCCGTTATACAGCAGCAGTATCATGGTATGACCAATGACGAGTACATCTAACCAAAAATATAGCTTCGCTACCAATAAACAACCAAACAAATATTAATTAACAAAAGCTAACACTAACAGCTACTAGATAACGCTAAGATGGTTGTCACTCAGGTTGGGTCATGCCTACATGTCCTTCTAGCTGAAGACTGATGGGACTGACACAAACCTGTTGATGTTAGTTTGTCAGTTAGTGGAATTAAAGTTAGCAGAAGCTAATTGGTCCACTAAATGTTTTCAAAGTTAGTGATGAAGATAATCTGCTAAACAAAAAAACADCTCTGCTGATTAGCGGCACCATGCCCACCATTTGGTATGACTGACATAAAAACTGTAGACAGTCAATTGTCATTGAGATAAATCAGATACTTCGATAAATGTTTTGATCAAGACCCCCTGATASTTAAAACTGGCTCGGGATAGCCCTATTCTTAGGTTGTTATTCCAAAATAAATCCTCTCACTGCTCTGTGTTCTTCTACCTTTAAAAAGTTGCTTTTTCTACACACAGACACCAAAAATCCCCACACACATTGGACTGCAGAAATAAATGGAAGTAAATACAAAGTACTAACCCTGACCCCTTACCCTAAACCTAACCTCTAACCTAAAAAATGATGTTCTACCATATTAACTATCAGTCCTGATAAGTTAGGTGATTACACCAGATAAGGTCATAAAACGGTAACAAAACCAAGTACACAAAAATTTATCAACCAGAAAGTGAAACCAATCTCGAAGTAAATTCTTACTGTCGGGCGCTGGCTGGGTGTAATAAATCCAACCAGGCCAACACCACCAACAGGAGATGGGAACCAAGAAGTGATTTGTGGCCGGAAAAAAAATACATTTTTCTTAGACGTTCAGAAACTACAACAATCAGTCTGCCACACTAATCCACGGGCCACCAAACTCTGGCCTCACCACTTGATGGGTTGACATCACCCTCGATCATGGCTAAACTATGGAGACGAAAGTGGAGGCTGTCGTTTATATCCCACGATCCTCTTGGAGGCTGGAGAAGAGCAAAGACATGAAGTTAGGATAATGTGAGCACCCGCTTTAACGCTCACCTGTTTGTTGTGCTGTTGAATGCTGAGCAGGTGTGTGTGTGTAAAAACTCCTCTGTCGTTGTGTGTGCAGTAAAGCATATTTAGTAGTACATGTTTGCACTCGTGTTTGAGGCTAATACTACAAACAGTTCAGTACGTTGTCTGAATTTAGACATATGCACCCCTTTGGTCAGAGTTTTTGCCCCCTAATAGCTTGTTGGCTGTGGATTTATACTCCCGTCTGTGTTCCCCGTCCCTTCCTTCATGGATCAATGCATTAAAGCCCGCTGCTTTGAATACCAAACAAGGCTCCGGGGCTGCACCTCCAGCGCCGCTGCGCTGAACAGATTGCATGTGGTCACTCGCTTTGCTACACCCAAATTGCCTCCCACAGAAATGCCTCGCTCTCTCTCTCTCTCTC
>NW_013952542.1:815102-819328 GCF_001266775.1 Austrofundulus limnaeus
CTCTCTCTCTCTCTCTCTCTCTCTCTCTCTCTCTCTCTCTCTCTCTCTCTGCTTGCAAAGCCCGAGAGGCAATGTAGCGCTATTTAATAGCCGCCCCAGCCGTCCTGTGTCGCTGCAGCGCCAAAGCCTGCTGAGTCTCACTCGGTGAGCAGCACTCGCCTCACGCTCGCATGCAAAATTTATGACTGCAGCACACCACAAAAAGAAGAGCGGGGATCCAGTTCTGTCTCGCGGAGCAGATATAGGTTTTCAAATCCCACAGTTCTTCATCCCAAGATGTCGTTCAGCTGTGCGACAGCGGCAGAAGCAGGAGAGCGAAAAACAAAAGGGAAGCGAGGGGAAGATTAAAGTGTTCCCGTGGAACACGTGTCTATTTTCATCCTTCTCTACGGAGCAGAAGAGCCTCTGTCTTATTACAGTTAAAAAGAAGKAGCAGACGCCTCTAAGCACAACTGGGCTGCCTATGAGCCCCCCAGAGGAGGCTCTTCCACACACACACACACACACTGAGAGTGAGAACAAGTGGGTTCGGGGGGCCCGTTCCTCTGGAGCCATAAAAGCAGCTCTATCTCTCCTCTAGAGCCGACCGTGTGAGAAACAGTAAGTCCCACTCACTGAAGAAAGTGATAGTTTGCTTGCTWCTCCACGGCTTTTCTTCCCAACAAGCAAAGAGAAGCAGCAAATCATTGTTAATATAAAAGCACCAAAGCATGTTTTTAAAATGGTGGAATTAACATGGATAGATGTATATTTATTCACAGGTCTGGGTTCTTTTTTAGTCTTGGTTAGATTTCAAATGAATTCATGTGAATTTAATTTTTTTAAATGCACGCTTGTTAATTTTGCTTTAACTCAAACAGCAGTAGCAGCCAGCTATAGCACTTCCACTTTGGTCTGGGACACTTCCAACAGGAACAGTAATTCAGTGTCACTTAAAACCATGACTAAGACTAATGTTTATCCCAAAACCAAGTACTCTACATGTCTTAAAATACTGTAAATTTCCTCATGGTTCAAACAAGCTCAGATAAAAAATGGCCAGACAAAAAATTTTACATTTTAGTTGTCAGTAGTGTCAGTGTTGTCAAGACTGTATTATTACAAATCAATGTTGTATCACTTTTCTTGTTGAATTTACATTATTAGCAGTGACAAACATTGTTTCATACATGTACAGGGTGAGTTAAAAGACTCTGSACACCTTTCATTTCAGAAACAAAAGGGRAAATATCCAAATATCCCAGTGYATAATTGGTAAGGGGACATATCTTTTAGGTTATGTCTGGAAACACAGCTACCATATTGGTTAAAAGTCAAATTTGACACTGGGAAGGTGGTCATTTTGAATAGAGGCATCATGCACACTTCAGAAGATTGACCACTGTGGTACAAAYGCAACGCTGTATTGGAAGGAGCGTGTTGTCAATGTAAACTTATCAGGGATAGATTTATGTGTAGAATTGCATGTAAATATTAGGTTTTCATTACGGGTACTTCTGCCTATTAGAAACGTCATTCATTGCAGACATTTTTTATGCCTGATATGAATATTTACTGACGAACWTTTCTATCAAATCAAAATAATGAGCAAGAGCAAACTGAGTTTCATTGACGTGTTGATCTAAATTTAATACTGTATGTCTTAGTTACTACATTCGGCTTCACCAACTCATCCTCACCCCRAACAATATGGCTKCTCTCTTCGACCAAGAAGAGTCACAYGATAGCGCCTCTAGCCAATATACCTCATTGGTTATCTAGCATATCAAATAAGACCAGAATTGTCTCAGGCATTGGTTGCAGCAGTCAGAGTTGTAATAACTCTTGTGGTTCAGAAGTTATCAAYACAGAAAGGCCAAAACTTTTGTTGTTCRTCAACAACAAAAGAGACAGCACAGTGAACATGTCAAAGCTGTCCATCATGGCCAATGTTCAAGTTGTTGCAATTTTCTGTGTTTRTAACTTTTGAACCACAATCGATTTCTGAACCAATTCTGGTCTTTAAGCTAAATGACCACCTTCCCATTGGTAAAACCTGCCCTTGATTCAATWTGGCAGCTTTCAAGAGCCATGTTCTGGACATAGTCTAAAAGGATAGACCCCCCCTCACCCATTACCTGCTAGGATATTTTATTTTCCTTTTTGTTTCTGAAAGAAAAGKGTGTTCTGGGTCTTTTGACTCACACTGTACAACAATAAAGGATGGTGTTCTGGATGTACAACTGGTTAACTTTTCATCTCAACAAGCATGTTTTCTTCCCCACATGTGAGGGTCATATGTGAGGGAGTTTTGTTTATGTATCCAGAATGTATTAATTATTGCCATCTGTGCTGATTCCCCTTTTCATTTTAAATGTAGTCAAGAATTATCTTCATAGTTTCCGGCAGGCTTCCCCCCACAAAATGGTCATTAATCTTAATTTCTGAGTTATTCGAGTCTCGCTTTACCCTCAGAGTGATAGTTAGTATTTCCACTGGCGGAGAAAATAGCTTTTTAAGACCGCCATGATGTGGCAACCAATCACACTCTGACATCGCCGAAAAAAGGGGTCAGAATCAATCAGCTGCCCGACGGCCTCTGACATTCAGTAAACGTCAGCGGGGCATTTTCATGCATCCCTAACAGCTTGGTAAAAATAACCGTCTGCAGATGACAAAAGTATGATAACAATTAGACAGACCACGGCATCAGGAGGGGGTGGAGGTGCTCGCGTCTGCATGGATCACTGGCTRAATCTCAGCCACGGCTGGAAAACAGGAGTAAGACAGTGGAAAGGAAAAGAGGAGGTGGGGTAAGACAGWGCGGAATCATCACGCTGATGTGGTCATTTACCAGAAAGCATCGCTCGGCCCACACAAGCCCAAATGCCATCTTCTAAATCCAGCCTTAATTAGGCCGGCTCTGAGTGGAGAGGACAGGAGGCTGAGAGGACTAACAATATCAGTTGTGTACAATAACACAATAACACACCACGTCTTGTGGTGGTGACTGTGACAGAGTGAGAAGGTCACACATTGGGACTCCATTATAGGGAAGTGGATGCAGCTTTATTTGGTCAGATTGATCCCACCAACCTTCAGAAAGCCGGCATTACACAGAAAACATTCAGGAAGCCTCCTCGGTGTGAAGCTTTGGAAGGGAATTGCTCCGTGTCCAGCTGCAGTCAGAGGTTTACATCCACTCACTGTGAGTAAATGTTTTTCTTTTCTTTTTAGGCTTTTAACGAAGGCTTTCAACAGTCAAATAACAAAGACAACATAAAGTATAACTGATGATTTTTAGGACAAAAATTGGGTACACAAGTTGTGGCCACACAGGATCAAACATATACAATGTGAGTCAAAAGTCGCAGGACAACCTTCTATATTGGTCCAACATGGCAGCTTTTAAGATGGAGGCCAAGTTCTGGACATAGTCTAAAAGACAGCCCCCCTCACTCATTACTTTCTATGGTAATCAGATATTTAATTTTCCCTTTTCTTTCTGAAATAAAAGAGTGTCCTGTCACTTTTGACTCACCCTGTAAGTACAGCCACACTAGCATTTGGTTAATCATCCCTCGATGTACCTCAGCCACACACTTCTTGTTTCCATCGACAAGCTGCATCGCACTGGCTGGAGACTGAACTGTTCTTGGCGTAGCACAAATCTACAGGCTCAGGGTCGGGGCTTTGTGGGTTGTTGCCCGTTGTTCACAAATGGTAGGGTAAATGCTGTGTTACATTAAAGAACTAGCCTTTTATTTATTTATTTTCCGTTATTTAACCAGGCAAGTCCCGTTGAGATCTCAATCTTTTTTTCAAGGGAGACCTGGGCCTGAAGGCAACCTATTGTTTTACCWTTATTATCTTTTACCTTTTAATATTACTTTGCTAGGCTGGATAATAAATTCACAGTTTTGTTTTAGTTTATAATCTATCTTTTAATAAAACTGTAAAAAATATTACCCACTCCTGGTGTGGAGTATTGTAAATGGATCACTGGTTAGTGTTTTGTTTCGGCRACACTAAAGGAAAAAATCCACGAAGTACATCAGATTAATAGTTTAAATCAGGCATCACCAAATGGCGGACCTAAGTCCGAATCCGGACTGAGTGTTGGTTCTGTCCGGACCTGTGCCCTATCTGACAAATTCACACAATTATATAATATTCATGGAGCATTTTTTCCCCAGCAAAAGCCAAGCAGAGACGCAGTTAGGAGGTTTAGAGGTTACGTCTACTAC
>NW_013952542.1:819338-823401 GCF_001266775.1 Austrofundulus limnaeus
AAGTCGGACTTTTCGGACCTATTACTAGGCGGGAAGTTTAGCAACTGGACCTCAGTGACTTTTAATTGAATACCCCTGGTTTAAATTTTGCATTATCAGTTCTGCTTCAGTCAGAGTTGCTCAGCTTCCACTGACTGCCTTCATTGCAGGATTTAAAAGACTAATTCATCATAACGTCTCCTTTTAGAAACCTGTCTCACAGCATGTCTACGAGCAGGATGTGTAGTACGCGTGGAGAGCTGCCTTCCACTCGACCAGCCGACCGTCTCGAGGACCTCATGGAATGTAATTTCCAAGCGAAGCCCCGGGAGCCGTGGCTAAGGTTGTGGGAATTGGTAAACACAAAAACGAGCCGAGTCCCTGAAGGCCTTGCAGTGCCTACGAGAAAGGGTAAGTGAGTGTGGGATAACACTGCTATCAAACAAAGAGACAGCACAGTCAGCCAGAAAAGGGACCTGAACTCATTATGGCTGGAAAAAAAAAGCCAAGGCCCTGAACGTTGGCTTCTAGTTGTCTACTTATCACCAGGAAAATTAGGGCTCTCCAAAGGAGAGTTTGGAAATGTCAGTCGACGAAATGAAACTCGCACTCGATGCTTACAGTGTTAAATGTTATCCTGTGGTTTAGAAAGTGCTTTGTTTTAAACTGTGTAAAGACTAGTTTCAGTGCGGTCTGCTTGTTAAAAATTGAAGTTTGGGTTTTCCACGCTGCCGTTCTTCATTCACATTCATCAGTCGCCGCGTTAATATTAGATGCAGATGAATGGATTAAAACTAAAGCACGGATATTTTAGTGCTGAGCCAGTTGTGCAAAAATAATTAACTGCTACTCAGTCTATGGTGCATACTAAGATTAATATACAGGATTCTGTACAGGTTTATCAAGTTGCTACCTGTTGTTTGAAAATAAGGGACTGTGCAGCTCAAATAATCTGAAATGCTTCATCAAAGCAGAACAGACTAATAAACCATTTCAAATGCACAAACTGGCAGGTGACAGGTCCTTCAGGACAAACACTGAGGCTGCTATGGAAATTATATTAAAATTGAACAAATTCAGCTGGTAAGTTAAAGCTATTATACAGACTTGATGTATTTTCTCTAAACCAGGGGTGTCCAACTGTCAAACGGTCAAATTTTGACTTACAACTTGTAAGTGGGAAATTCCCATAGAGTACAACTGGACTGCAGCAGAATTAGCTGGTGAAAAATGCAGCTAAATGTMGATTTTAAATCAAGGATTTCACAGGCTAGTCTTGAAACCTGTGCACCTCCACCTAATGATGGGATGCCATTATTTTGTGRGTAAAATAATCAACATGCATTATGGGAGATGTAGTTTTTGGTCAATGCTGGCTTTAAAGCAGCTTATTTTAAGACATTAATACATTTTTTGAACCTCAGGCAGGCCACATAAAATACAGTGTTGGGCCTTATTTGGCCCACAGGCCTTGAGTTTGACATGTGCTTTAATCTGATTTGTGTTAAACTTTTCTTTAAGATTTTCTTTAAGATGAGATTTTTCATGAATTTCTTAAAGCTATGAATCTGCTTTTTAAGCTTGGTTTGGTACTTTCTGTTGCCTCAGATGAGAGTTTATATTGTTTTATACTACGTGGGCAGAAGACCCAACTAACTGCTGGATCATTAAGTAAAATAGGGGGTCTATATGTGTAATAGTCAAATATTTTGAATATCTTGTGGGTTCCTCATTTCACCATTGTGGGTAGCGCCGATGAGAATAAAATTCAAAATGAAATAAAAGACTAAAAACAACAATAAAAACAGTAATTACTGTATATTTTATTGGTAAATTCATCAAAATCATGTAAAAATAAAGTGATCACAAGTGACAATATTATATTTTTGCGAATAACTTGACATTGCTCTGTCTAATATTGCTCATAAAAAGTMATGCAGTGTRTTGACTCCAACGTTTCACCTCATTCAGTGTTTTCTCTGCTAAAATTCACAAAAAACATCAGATAAACAGGAAAAAAAGTGGTCGAATCCGTCAAATTTAATAGCGATGTGGTTGTTGCTTTTACAAGAAAACCTCTTTCCCACAATGCTGTGTGCCCTGAAAACTACAAAATGGTCTATTGGGAATGAAGACATTTTAGCTTTTTTTTAAATCCAACATATCTTCACTGTCATTTCTCTGTTCGTGTGGCTTTTAGCTGAACGAGAGTCCAGGACGAACCCAAACCTGATGAAACTTTGGGATAAATTCAGAAAACAAAATAAGGGACGAAAGAACGGGTGAAAATTACAGTTGCGTTRTGCAGTAGAAGCAAATGTCCCCATAAGACAAGAAAAATGAAGCTTTGTAAACTGACAGTTTTGATTCAAGGCTCCTCACTCGAAGCCTGTGCAGTTATTTTGTCTGCAACAATTACTTTAAAGTTACAGATTTAACTCGGAGGGCCACTGCAGCTCCCTTAATTAGATCCCTGCGGCCACGGGTTTGGATTGAGGAAAACAATGGAACCAACAACAATAAATAAAAAAAACACAGAGCGCCAAGTTTCCCCCCGCTGACACTTTGTCACCATTTAATAAAAGCCTGCTCTGACCATCAGAGGTCATACCATAACAGAGAGGTCATGGGCTCGACCCTTCTTTTCTCAACTGAAACGCGGTCCTAATTACAAAGTGTAGAAAACACTGATAAATCTTTCTAAGTAGGAAAAATCAAGACTTGTAAAATCCAACCTCCAACACAAGGTGCCCCGAATAAACCCCTAAAATAGGTCACCTGAGGAAGTATGCTCCCAACTAGGTGCTCGGATAAAAAAAAATCAAATTATTCTTCTGAGGCTTAATAAACAAACTAAAAAAAACAAGCTGCTTTAGCTGATGATCATTTTCCATTAATTTTAATCAAGTTCACGACAACGATATTCTGGAGAAAATGTAGCGATATAGTGGATCTAATTTTATCTTTTTTTGTTTGGTTTTAGATTCCAAGATTGACACCCTTCACACGTGTTTGTAATTATCAGCCAATTAGCTCCAAATAAAGACCAGAATGAGGGGAGACGGCAAGCTTGGCTCCGTTCGAAAGGTAATCACATCTGCCAGCCAGCACCTGGAAAGCTGACTAATTAACGTGTTAAAATCCTGTTTGTATGATGGAGGTGTAAAAATAACATTTTGCTACTTTGTCAGGATTAAGTGCTAGACTATAAATTAATAGTCTGTGCTCGTTACCTAGAAAAAAATCTATAAAATATAAATTTAATATTAGTGAAAACTATATGTGCTGTTACCTTCATTTCCTGTAGGTCAGTGAAGTCAATTATCACTGAAAACTAAAATCAGTTTAGAAATCATATATCTTTTAGCAGATTTGTGGTGTGAGATAACAGTGTGGTGGATTTTCAGAAATAAAGGTGAATAAAATATGAGGATTTGACACAGCTCATGGGAGAAGAGTACAAGTTCTGGGCAAGGTGATTACTAAACCAACAAGTGGGTAGACCCCAGTARAGAAAACAATCTACATTCTGGTGCGATCTTTTGAAAGCAATGAAATAGAGTTTATCTTTGTGGGTAGAAAACAATACGTGATGCGGTAATGCCAAAACTAAATGTAGGACTTTTACTTTTGTTTGGGTCCTATCTGGCACTGGGGTGTCATCCAGCCTGTTCAGATGTTATCAGTCCATTAAATAGATGTTATCAGCGGTTATCAGTCCCATAGAATGGCTTCAGACTGTTTACCTACTAGTACGTTGGAAGGCAACAGTCTGCCGGTCTCCGGTCTACTTTAACCTAGCCCAGGTCATTTTCTCTAAAATTAACCTTAGTGGCTTTATGCCTCATATGAACCAGATTGCATAAAAATCCTTAGTGGCTTTATGCCTCATACTAACCAGCTGACAGTCTGAAGCCATACTATGGGACTGATAACCATTAATAACGTCCATTTAATGGACTGATAACAACCGAAGCGGGTGTGTCATCCCTACGTTCCCCAGTATGTTATCATAAAAGATGCTTGGCTTCCCCATCAAATGACTTTTAAAACTAATTAAAAGATCAATGGGCCTCATGCAAGA
>NW_013952542.1:824420-831827 GCF_001266775.1 Austrofundulus limnaeus
TGGGCCTCATGCAAAAACATGTTCATTCAAGTGTTCATTCATTCATGAAAATTACAGCGAAAACTAAAAAGAAGAACTTTACGAGTTCAGAGATTGAAGTCCGTCTGTCAGAGATCCAGAAAATAAAATCTGTCATTTTTAGCAGGTCAGCTGTGGGATAAAAAGAGCTGCTAAAAGTATAAATAACTGTGTTAAATCATTTTCATTTATTCAGAAGCCGCAGCAGCGCTGCGCTCCTTATGTGAACATAAGGAATTAGATTCAGGGGAACAGAGAAACCAGTGCACATATGTACCAGGGAATATAGCCAAGGAACAATTTACCAGGGAACATAAGTACTGGAAAATATAGGTATCGGGGAACATAGGTACCAGAAAACATAGAAACTTAGGAACAAAAGTACAGGGGAACAGAAGTATGGCATCGTGTTTTCATGTCAAGCTATTATTTTTTTCTTAGGTTGAAGGTTAGTCTGGCCCCAGATAACTGAAGCTACTTAAAGCTACTGAAGCTTATTTTAAAAGAAAACATACTTTTTTGTAAGATTAATATGTTTGCTCAGTGGTCTGGCTTTATGCTTTTTAATCTAAGGCAGGGCTGTTCWGTTCTAAAACACTTACTAAAACCATCTTACACAGAGATGGCCCATTTTCATGACATAACTATGTTTCCTGGTGAAATATTACCAGAAAAACTAAAACTTGACCGACTGAATGATGGAGCTCGAGTCTGACCCCGAGTACTTTCAGTCCACGTAACACTAATGTGTTCTTGTTCTCCTTTTTTATACAGGTTCTGCATATCACTGTAACCTTCRGTGTAACTCGTAAGTGCTGAAAGGCTGCTATCCCTGCTAAACTTGACAAAAAAATAACATCAAAAATGTCAAGTTTAAGGTGTGGTGGCAAATATCCTCAGATTCCATTTGGGATTCTGCTTGATAAATGTCAACCCCCCATTAATAGAAAGCAGGTCTATGCTAGCTTTAATATTATTTGTGGCTTTCTTCTGTCAGTATGATAGAAGTATTTCCTGTGCTCATTCTGCACAGAGAAACTTTGTTCTGCTATGGCTGTTACTGCAATCTTTCCTTGTCACCAGCTTTTTGTTCCATATCTTCATTTCGTYTCATTGTTGTTCATCTTTTTATTGCTCTCCAGTTCTTTGTTTTCACAGACTTCAGAGTTCTTCCATTTATCTGTTCTTTTTATCTTTTAGTTTTTTGTCAATTTGTATCCTGCAGCACTTTGTTCTTCTCTAGTTCCTTCTATATTGATGTTATCAAAGAAAGCAGGTGTGTTCAGAGCCATTTGAAATTACAGAAACCAACCATAGCAAAATTTGTCTGGCCCAGTTCTGCCCCACACAATTTACTGACAATAGGTCCATTTAACGCAACAAATGACAGCCCTTTGAAGGGCCAGAGTTGGGCCATATATGAGCCRGCACCACATAAATCAAACCACAACCAGGCTAGTTGTGGCATTGCCAGACCTGGCCCATATCCACTTGGTGAACCACTTGCCATGTCAGCAGTAACAGACCTGGCCCACACCAATCTGCTATGTTGGCAGCTACATATAAGATTGTTTCTAATTCTAAATCTTTTTTTCTTTAATTGCCACACTCTCACCATGATGAAATACYATCTGTAAGAATGGTAACAAACATGCAGATCCTTTCATTTTAAAAAATCTAATTTCTAATCTCACCAATTCTAAGAACATTCCCATTTTCATGTTGCATTTATAGAAACCTACAGTCTCTGTCACATTGTTAACMTTATACCTGTTTCTGGCACTTCTCAAAGTTTGGTCAATTTCAGATTTTTCTCAGTGAAAAAGGACGCCTGCCACCATAGGAGCCACCCAATTCCATCATGTTGGCCCAGTTTAGCATCTATCATTAGTTTTTGCTGCTGGTCATGCTGAAAATTGGTGACACTGACGATTCACAATTCAATACACACGACACCTTTTTGTCTTGCAGCACAGTGACTAATCTCTGAGCTTTAATATAGATGAATTTTTAAGGCCAYAAGTATCGACAAGCACTTTTCAACAAACTATAACAGGGCTAGAAWTCATCCTGTTTTGTGTAATTTGCTGTCCTTTAACTTTAGATGGATTTTGTACTTAGCTGTAACCTGTACTCTCACATTTACCCTTCCCTCCTCTTGAGTGTTCGTAATTATTTTGCAATTGGCAATCCAACGTTTCTTTAGTGGAATTACATGAAAATAAATACAAAAATAAGAATACCTGAACTACATTTTTAATAAGGCCTATTAAATTAAAATGTACACCTTTTGTCTTGCCTTTGTAGTTACTCCCATAAAAGGTTGTGTTGTGCTTAATTCAAGCAGAGGCTATATTAGTTGGAGAGCTGCCCTGTTTAATTACWGATGACAGCGGTGAAAAAGGGCAGATGATACAAGGTCGGAACATGTGGCTCCAGACAGAGAATAAAGGCTGTGTAAATGACTTTTTAATGAAGCTATAATGATGCAGATAAGTTCTCCAAAATGCTACTTATACGGTCAGGGGCRCCACTAAGGTGGACAGGTAGTGCATCTTTTATTCAGACAGTTATATTCTCTTGATTCCGAAGCTTTTGCTTGGTGTACATTTTTAATTTCCCCTAGCTATATAGGATTAGTAGAACCTCATAAATTGTTTTTAAGGRATTAAGTGTTAAGAAAGGCTAAAGCTGCAAATCTTGATGATTTTGTGGATGTTTTTGCCCAAATACATGGGCTGAAACCACAGCCACACAGAACTAGAGGACTCTTTCACTACTTATTCATAATGAGTTAAGAGTTGTTGTTTATTTTTTACTTCTGAGTATAACAAGGGTTGCACCTCCAAATCAGGTCAGAAAMACAGCTGTGACAAGCCAGCTTCTGAGCATAAAACACCTTTAACATCTTCCACTCTAGAYGTCAAAGACAGGAAAGTCCACCTGTTTCAAAGTAACTGCTTCCATTTGCAAGATTTTTATCCTAATATGCTATTTTATTGGACCRCAATACTCATTTATGCATTTTAAATATTCAGCACAGCATCTGATC
This sequence comes from Austrofundulus limnaeus, assembly GCF_001266775.1. Classification (NCBI taxonomy): domain Eukaryota; kingdom Metazoa; phylum Chordata; class Actinopteri; order Cyprinodontiformes; family Rivulidae; genus Austrofundulus; species Austrofundulus limnaeus. The sequence continues at coordinate 827,491 of NW_013952542.1, forward strand.
AGATCAGAGATGTGAAGCACAGGAAGACGTGGGACATAGAAATCCTCGGCGGGTCGATACACACGCTGCTAAATTACCTCAAAGGGGCTCAGTTTTGAAACTGAATAGGCTTCCTGAATGATTTAAGGTCTGGCTTTATGGGAATAATGGAGAGCTAGTGCGGTAACATAGTGCACATGGGGTAACGAGCTCCAAACAATAAATAGACGCTGGAAAACATAACAGCAGAACTTATAAATGGGTACCTCCGTATTGTGAAGAGAAGATAGCTGYGTTTTCTTTGCATGCTGTAAACCACATGCACTAAATCTCATGAATGGATGTTTGTGCATGTATAAAACAGTGTTGTGCTTTTTATTTGAAGCTCATACTTGTATAAAATGTTTGCTTGTCATCAATCTTGGGATACTTTAAAGGAAAGGTTTATGGTAATGTGTCTACCAGGACAACATCCCATGTTGAGACATTTTATGAGTAGAAAGCATGAACATGACCAACTTATTAGGTCCTAAAAAAGATTATTATTCCACTAGAACAGTGGTTCCCAACCTTTTTAGACTTGTGTACCCCCTGAGCCATTTTGTCACACCACTAGTACCCCTTCAGTCAAATGTAATGATGATTCTTGCTGAAAGAACTGTCCAAGGTCCTGAAAGTGCTGGAATGTTTCAGGACCCTGGACAGTGTGAAGGGTTGAAGGCACTGTCCAAGGTCCTGAAAGTGCTGGAATGTTTCAGGACCCTGGACAGTGTGAAGGGTTGAAGGAACTGTCCAAGTTCCTGAATGTGCTGGAATGTTTCAGGACTTTAGACCAGTGGTTCCCAACACTTTAGACTTATGTACCTCCTGAGCCATTTTGTCATACCACTAGTACCCCTTCAGTCAAACGTAATGATGATTCTCAAAAACTATAATGTACCACAACTGATTATTAAATGAAATTTATTCATTCAACACCCTAGAACGTTTAATTTTCAGGCATTTTATTATTTTTTAACTCAAATTAAACATAAAGATAAAAATGTTGCCTTGAAAATGAATAGGTATTTAAATAAATAAACCAGGTAATGACAGGTGCGGAAAACGGCAGCATCCAAAATACATTGTATTGTTCAAATTACATCAGAAACTCAACCAAATGAGCAAATTCTGTGAGATTCCACTTTTATACTAGATTCCATTTTGTGTTAGTTCCATGACTCCGTCTGCAATTTTTGTATTGTGGAAATCATAGGGCCCAACATATCTCAGTCCTATYATAATTTATTTTTTTACACASCTGGGAAATTTTTCCACATACCCCCTGTAATATGCTCGCTTACCCCAAGGGTTTCACGTACCCCTGATTGGGAATCATTGCACTAGAGGTAAACTAAGCAGAGGGTCACAGGGCAAAAAAAAACTAAAACACAGTGGTTTGGATCTTTTGAAGTAGGGTTCTGTGTATGGATTCTGATCACTGCGCAAAACTTTTGTTGAAAACATTGCCATATATTGCTGCTGGGCGGTATACCGATTTGTACTGGAAACCGTTTTTTATTTTTAACCAAGAAACTGTTTTACAGGGGGCCTTTTTCTTTGCTGCACCGCTGAACGCAGCACAATGCAAGCTAGTGTCGTTGTTGGAGGTGTTAAGTGTGGTAGAGATGATCACAGAAAGTATGGCAAGAGAAAATGTAGCAGGCGCAACAGTTTTGGGTGATGCCCTGAAAGAACTTTAGCCTAAAAATGGGGCGGGGTTTCTGTTGTGTACTTTCGCTAAGAAAGCTTGGATGTCAATCAAACAATAAAGGTATTCTGAAAACGGATCACATCTTCAGTCTGTACTGTTTGTGTGGACATGAAATTGAAGTAGAGCTGTAAGTCACTTGGTTTATCATGATACAATACTATACCGATTTGTTTGGATGATGATACAAGGTTATTCAATACTACAAAGTTTTTCGTAATACGATTTTGATTCAGTTCAATGCACAAGTATGGGCATGACCACACTGGGCATATGAAAATAATATTAATCAATGTTTTGGTTTTGCCATGACTCATGGCAAGATTTCCGAAAAGAACTGCATTTAAATATTAGAATAATTCCTGAAGAAACTATGAGAGGACTTACCAGCTGTGCAAGTTAACCTGTAAGGATGTGATATCTCAGTTTCGGAGAGAGGAGTAAAGGAAGCCATCTTTGTGAAGAAAAACCGTCCACCATTAAACAGAGGTGGAGGCCTGCATGTCCAGTTGTCCTCCTACAACTCTGYTATTGCAAGTATGACTCAGCYCCCTGTGAGCAAAAAGGTGTGAATCAGGGCCCAACGATAACCAACACAAAGAGGGAAAAAGACAAAAACAAGGGGACTTTGAGCCCCGCCTGCATTCACTACAGACACATGACACGACACAAGACCCACAGCATCCAAACCAATAAGKCAGGTGATGGGGCACATGACCCTCTATGAACAATAGAGCTAATCAAGACTATTGTTAGGCGATGGCCCTCTTTTGCATGTGACTGACCGGTTTGTCCACCATGTGGAGGCAGTGCTTATAAGGCTGAGTTCACATGAAACTCATCAGACTGAAGAAGTCTCTTGGATGAGAGACGAAACGTTTCACTAAAGAAGAACCCATCCAGAGGACCTACTTACTTTTTTCTTTTTGAAGTTAACCTGTACGTTTTTGCTGCTTAACTCCGTTGGCCATCCTTACGATGTATTAAGCATTTGTTTAAAATTTCAGCTGCTGCTTTCCCAAATTTTCTAACTAATTTTGTATGTATTTTGGCAAAAATGTGTGCATTRTTGGCATGTTTTACTAGTTTTTTGTCCACGAATGTTGAGTATTGTAGAAGCGCAGAGGGTGACAGGTGGAGAACCTTAAAGCAGCTCTAACCTTTGTGGTAGAGCGGCTTCCTAACCTTTGCCTCACCACCGTTTGCTACCATTAATTCACCGTCATCCTGATCAGAGGCCCATTCTTCCCAGCTTTTCACCTTCAATAGCTCATGCTCTCTCAGCTTAAATTTTGAAATAGGCTCTTAACGCTGACAAAAGGTAATTTGCCAATTACAATGGTTCTCATTAATGTTGGGCTTTCTCAAAAAGACCCCTCTTCTTCTTACGTCTCATTATTCATTCACACCGTCCTGTCTTCACTCCAAAACGCAGTCAAGATTTTTTTCTTTTCTTCTTTTAACACATTACTTTTTGAAAAACACAGCCGCTCAACCTCACTACCRCTTTCATTTCTGCTCTTTTTTTCTTTGTGCCTTTGAGACCACTCTCCTCCCCTTGTCCTCTTTTTTTATTCTCTGTCTTCACTGAGGGGGTACACGAACGGACCGTGTAGCAGCTGTATTTTTGACAGAACTAATGAGACTTCTGTTTTACCTTGACTGTGGGCAAAAAATTGCATTATCCCCACGTTCATCTATGCTTGCTTTGCAAGTCGAAAGGCATGGACGACCAAGTCTTGCTCGCTTCACTGCTGTTTCAGTGGAAATTTGCATAACCATGTGGTGGCTGCTTCTGTCGCCTCTTGCTGACACGCACAAGTTGTATCCCACTCGGCCATCAAGGGAATCAAACCACTAACCCTACTGGTGTTGCTTTACCATTGGAGAGCATTCCACTTACAAGGGATTATTCAAAAATATTCAGCAGAACAGAGGCCAATTTCTTTACTCCTTCACTAGTTCATGAAATGCAGAGCTCTTCCCACATTTTCCACGTGCTTCACATATTGTGCAGTCTTTATGTGCAACAAGTACAAGTCAGGATGAAGGAAATACTAAATGTAAAGACTGGTATAATTTTTTGTCACTATACAGTTGACATAGATATTATTCAAAGCAATAGTTCTGAGTTTTTCAAGTCTTATGCTGTATTTAGATCTTTGTACAGGCAGGACACAGACCCACCTAAAAAATAAATCATTCTCTCCATTCATTAGTTCTCCTAATACTGTAAATACTTGATTAATTAGTTTTGTGTGTTTTTCGTCACAACAATGGACATCAAGCTCAAATAAAAGGTACATACTTGACCATCCAGCAGTATGACGCTGAAGATGAGATGGCAAAACAATAGAGCTATAGAGATGGTAAGCTAATGGTAGCTAATGACTGCTTGGTAAGTAGGGCTGCAAAATATATCAAAAATTTATTGTCAACGCGATAACAGCTCGTGCAATAGGCACATCACAGAAAACTGCATAAACTGCAATAAACGGTTGGCTCAAAAGTTTGCATTTATGAGTTTTGTCACTCAGACGGAAGTTTCAAGCATTTCACCAATCAAATGGAGCCTTTTGTGTATTTGGTCAATTGGATGGATCTCTTC